>NC_143518.1:55669515-55907015 GCF_031878675.1 Megascapheus bottae | reverse complement strand
ACACACACACACACACATTTTCTCTCTCTCTCTCTCTCTCTCTCTCTCTCTCTCTCTCTCTCTCTCTCTCTCTCAAAGGCATAAACAGATAATAACTGAGGATAGGACACCAATTATAGAGTTCTTTATGACAAGCAATAGAAACTGGTTCTGGAAAACGTCAGCAGAAAAATTCCTAGGAGAAGGTGAGTTCATAGGAATAAAGGAAAGAAGAAAGGAGAAAAGGAATGAAATCAGGCAGAAGATGCAGCGTCGTGGCAGGTCCTCCATCTCTTCAGGATACGTGACTCCTCTGTTTTATGTGTTGAACCTTGCTCAGGGACCAGGGTCCTCCTTGCTGATCAATAGTTTCAAGACTACTTGGGTAGGAGTGGCCGTCAGAGCAAGCTATGACACAGGCTGTGGTAGTGGGCTTGCTGAAACTCTTCCCTCCCTCCCTCCCTCCCTCTCTCCCTCCCTCCCTCCCTCCCCCCCCCCTCTCTCTCTTTCTCTCTCTTGCTTGCTTGCTGTGGGGCTTGAACTCTGAGCCTTGGTACCATCCCTGAACACTTTAGCTCAAGGCTAGTACTCTACCACGTCCAGCCACAGCGCCACTTCAGTTTTCTGGTGGTTAATTGGAGATAAGAGTCTCATGGACTTTCATGCCCAGGCTGGCTTTGAACTATGATCCTCAGATCTCAGCTTCCTGAATAGTGAGGATTATCGGTGTAAGCCACCAGTGCTTAGAACCTGGAATCCATTTTTATAAGTAGTATTTTATATGATCAGATACACATAGCTACTATGCCTTTGCACATAATATATATATATATTTAGAATAGTCATATAATAACTATTTACCCTGACATGCCAATTGAGAGAATTGAAAAACTATGCTCTTAGGACTATTATCAACTCCTGAGGCCAGGCTGCTTTGTACATGTGGGAGTGGGTAGACAAGATCTCACTATGTAGCCCCTGAACTTGTGATCCTCCTACCTCAGCCTCCCACATGTTCCCACAGAGCTGGGATGACTGATACTAAGGCACAGTGCTATTCTTTGCCCAGCATTTTTCCCTTCTATCTCTTTGCCTCACATAGACTCATCACACGCATTTTCGAATCGATACTCAGCTGAGTACCTCAGGAGGGGTTCTCTTTATTTCTATAGTGGCTGTCCTCCAACCATGGACTTAAGACATGGGCCATGATTTCTTACTTTCAAGTAGCTGAAATTCCAGGTGTGAATTACTGTCCCTGCCAAGCAAGGTGGTTTCTCCTTAGATCTCTCCATAATTTTCTCTCTGTGCAGTGCTGTTCTCTCCAGTTCTCTCCTGTAGATTCCATCCATCTCCTCTCTCAGCATTGTCACAACTGAGGTGGCAGAGTCACCTTAGGAGTCTATCAGGTTCTACCTGTATCCTCTCCTCTTCCCCATGGCCCGCAAGCTCTTCTAAGACAAGAAGGCAGAGCACACATAGGGATGACCTTATTTTTTCTTCCCATCTCACAGAATCACTGCCATTATCTGGTACGTGTATTGTAAACGTTCTTTCTGATGCTTTGGCTCCTGGTTGTTTTTTTGTGAGTGAGTAACTCCTGCCTCTGTGATTTCATCTTCTCTTTAGCTTTGGCAGACCTATGGTGAGATGTTGAACCTTTGACAACCCCCAGGGATGTCCTGAGGCATTGGAGCCTCTTACTGACAGGTCTGCATTCTCCTTTTGAGGGTAATAATTTTGGCTTGTAGCTGGCCCTGGTAGACATCTGACCTCTGCCAGCCCAGTGGTGCGTCACAGTCAAATGCAAGGACTAGAAGAGAGCCTGGCCACATGGACACTGATGGCTCATGTATGAGCAGGTTGCTGAAGTTTTGAGCACATCCACTCCAGCACTGTCACCTCTTCCTCAGTTTATACCTATGGCCGCATGGAGAACAAACCAAGGAGGACAGCATCCAACACAGTCTCTCACATGTCTTCATGATACTCATGAGAAATAACTCTAGCATAATACGTCCTTTCAGGACTAGAGAGAGGAAGTCCTCCAGGGTTAAGTACTTAGGACAGTATCATTTGTTGATTACTTCACTTGCAAAGAGAGGTAGCATGAGGTAAGGCTCTAATTCATGTGCTGCTAATGGTTTAGTCTGATGATAAAAAACTTGGGAAGAGGTCAGATTCCAGGACTGGTAAGAAATAAGTTTAGGAAAGAAGTTGTGCAGCCTCTTAGAACAGGCAGAGAATAGGACAATATTAGTGCTTCACGTGGATATTAACTGAGTTCCTATTAGGAATCAGGTAGACCAGATGACCCATTTTGTGGCCGCTTATTAATCTTTTCCTCCCAGTGACTCAGGGTTTCTGTAGTGACCTTAAGAACAGAGTGGCCCTGGTGGCCCAGTTAAGGGTTTGGCATGAGTTTAACCACATAGACTCACCATGGATGACCTGGTTTCTGCCATTGTTGAGTGATAGTCTAAAGCAGGAACTAATCTGAATTCTTGATTTAGCATCACACAGGGGGACCAGCCAACTGATTTATGCCAGGTTGATTTTTTTTTTCTTATCCTATCCATGGAAGGGTTACAGTTTGTCTTCCTAAAGTAGATATTCTTAGTGGAATGAAGATCTCCTACAATCAGTTCTCTCTCTCTCTCTCTCTCTCTCTCTCTCTTTCTCTCTCTCTCTGTTTCTTTCTTTCTTCCTATCTTTCTTTCTTTCATGTGGGTCATGGGTTTTGAACTAAGCCTGGGCACTGTCCCTGAGCTCTTCACTCAAGGCTACCATCCTACTCAGGAACCAAGCCCCACTTCCTGTTTTCTAGAGGTTAATTGGAGGTAAGAGTCTCAAGTCCTTTTGTGCCAGTGCGGGCTTTGAGTCTTGATCCTCAGATCTCAGTCTCCTGAGTAGCTAGGGCTACAGGCGTGAGCCACCACATCCAGCTTCCTTTCTTCCTTTCTTTCTTTTTGTACCGGTCCTGGGGCTTTAACTCAGGGCCTAGGTACTGTCCCTGAGCCTTTCTGCTCAAGGCTGGTGCTCTGCTACTTGAGCCACATTTCTACTTCTAACTTTTTGCTGGTTAATTGGAGGTAAGACTCTTATAGACTTTTCTCCTGGGGCTGGTTTTGAACCACAATCCTCAGATCTCAGTCTCCTGAATAGTTAGGATTACCAGTGTGAGCCACCAGCTAAACCTGTTATTTTTATAATGGTATGTGTGTATATATGAAGGGGGCTCCTGAAGACCTTTGTGTGGTGGTGGTGATGGTGGTGGTAGGGGTGGTGTGTGTGTGTGTGTGTGTGTGTGTGTGTTTACTTACTTGTTTCTTTGCCTACTTCCTAGTGAAGTAGGCTATAGCAGAGATATCTTGCTGCTATGGATAGATCGAAAGGTTTCAGAGACATCCTACAGGCAGTGTGGGAATCAGAGGCAGCTCTAGGAATGAATGAATAGCCAAGTCTTAACACATTTATGCAGGATTTGGTGTTTGTCATGCTGATAAGGTACAGCAGTGTGTGTGTGTGTGTGTGTGTGTGTGTGTGTGTGTGTGTGTGTGTGTGTGATACATGCCAACAACTCAATCTGATCATCTGGGGATGGTTTGGAGGACAGGAATCATTCCATAGGTCTTAGGGAGAGAAAGGGGAGAGCGGCAAGCTCTCTTCCCTTGTCTCTTCAGGGTCTAGTGTGGTTTCTGTCATTGAATAGTTTTAGTATTGAATGAGAAAAAGAAAAAGGGAAAGGAATGAATAGGTTTATATAGCCTCTGACCTGGAAGGGGCCTCAGAGACTGGTTCAGCCCCATCCTCAACCACCCTCAGTCATGATGAAACCCACCTGGCTCTGTTTGTTTTTATTCATAATAACAATTCCAGCTAAAATTTGTCAAGTGCTTGCTATTATGAGACACTCTACTTTCTATGCATTAACCCAAGATGTCATCCTATTATATATAATTCCAATGAGAAAATTGACTTTTAAATAACTTCCTTAAAGTCACACAATTAGTACTTGACAGACAGAGCCAGGAATGGAAGCCAGACATATCTGACTCGGTAGCTGAAGCTCTTTAATGCGAGTCTGCACTGTGTGAAATATATATTATGACAAGGCACTCTGTGCTCTTGTTAGCGAGCTCTGGTGGTTAGAAAATGTTCTCAGACACTAAGATCCCCAGGCAGGGGTCTGAGTGTCCTCTCTGAAATGCTTGGGAATTGCATCTGGAGCTGGCTGGCTGGGCTAGGTCACAGTGGAGCAGGGCCCCAGCCAACCCCCCATGCCCAGTGACCTTCTTGAGGGGGTTCACGTTGCTACTGTCTTTTGTTGTTGTATTTTTTTTTTTTTTGCCAGTCCTGGAGCTTGAGCTCAGGGCCTAAGCATTGTCCTTGAGCTTTCTCTAGGCCCAGTGCTCTACCACTTGAGCCACAGCACTACTTCTGGCTTTTTCTATGTATATAGTACTGAGGAATTGAACCTGGGTCTTCATGCATGCTAGGCAAACACTCTACCATTAGGCCAAGAGCCCGGCCCCAGCCACTGTCTTTTGATGACGGTGAGAGCTATAAGCTGAGTGTGGTTTCAGGATCATTACCTCCCATCTAGACACTACACTGATACTAATGCCATTTCACCTCCCATTAGCTTTTTTGGCAAGAGAGATTCCTCTGCCATCCTGGCCTGCTTGGCTGAATTACTGTAGGGCTTTGTTCAAAGCAGGAAAGAATTTGAGGAAAGACCAGCCGACTCCCCTGGGTCTGGTCTGAGTCGCATGTGGTCCTGTGTCTGAAGCTAAGTACAGTGGCAGGAGGGACTGGAGCGCTGTGCCTGGCTGGAGGAGGGATCTTGGGCAAATGTGTCTTCTCCAGTAGAGCCTATGGGCTAGGTATACTTGCATGTGTGTGTGTGTGTGTGTGTGTGTGTGTGTGTGTGTGTGTGTGTGCACGTATATGTGGGCTGTAGGATGGAGCCAGTAGATCTGGAGTAGTTGCTGGGCTGATTCCCTCACTGCCTTTCCATTCTCACTTGGGTGTATTTGAGTCCCCTTTTCCTTCCCCAGAAAAGACATCTTCCCTACTGAGAAGTGCTCCCATCCCCAGAGGGCCAAAAAGCACTTCCTTCTTTTTGTGTGCCACTACCGAGGTTTGAATTCAAGGCCTAGGCACTGTTTCTTAGCTAGAGCTCTACCACTTGAGCCATACCTCCACTTCTGGTTTTTCAGTGGAAAAAATCAAGATGAGAGCCTCTTAGACTTTACTGCCTGGGGTTGATTTCAAATTTTGATCCTCAGATCTCAGCCTCCTGGGAAGCTAGGATTACAGCCTATATTTTTGTTTAAGACAAAATCTTGCTATAGAGCCCAGGCTATCCTTGAACTCATGATCCTTCTGCCTTAGCCTCCTGAGTCCTAGGATTACAGATTTTTACCATCAGGTTTAATTCTTCTGTTTTATTGCTGTGAACCTAGAACGGTTCTAAAAGCATGAAATCTATTAGCCAGCAGTAAAAACAAAACAAATTAAATGAGGACATTATGAACTTAGTGCTGAGTAATGATAATTATTAAAAACTTGGACTTGCATATTGCTTTAGATTAAAAAAAAACAAGGATTGTTGGAATGATTAAAGATAACAACTGTCTTTCGGTCATGGTGGCTCAAGCCTGTAATCTGAGGATCACAGTTCAAAGCTAACCAGGTACTAAAGACCGATGAGACACTTATCTCCAATTAACCAGTAGAAAATGGGAAGTGGTGCTGTGGCTCAAGGGGTAGGGCAGTAGCCTTGAGCTGAAGAGCTCAGGGACAACACCCACACCCAGAGTTCAAGCCCCATGACTGACAAAAAAAAAAAAAATAACACCTGTCTCACAGATGCTTAATAAATAACAGTAAAATGGATGTGAAGACCCAAGCTCACCCCCACCCCTTTAGGAATAGCACTGGAGTGGGGAGTGAGTGGGTATTGAGGTTCACTGGGGTTCTGCTGGAGTTTTTAGAGTGATGAGGACAATAGTATTCACATTAAATTCCCTAATACTTTTCCCAGAACATGCACGCTCACGGGCCCTCGGGGCGAGTGCTGGCACTTCTAGATGGATTCCTGCCTTCCTTCCTCTCCCTGGAATCATTGCTCTTCTGTTCTGAATGCTCTTGTTTATCAGCTGTGGGAGAGGATTCAGGGGGCCATAGGGGAGATTTTTGTCTTGCTATGTCTCTACACTCCTTGGGGAATGGCCAATTAGAGTCCAGCCTGGAGAGATATATCACTGTCACACCTAGCTGCTTGGGCCTCTAGGCAGGGCTAGCTCCCAGGGTGGCTCCATAGATCACGGCCAGCTCCCAGCAAGTGGAGGAGGTGGTAGAGCAGGAGAGGCTGCGGAGGGCAGGGCACAGTCATTGGTCAGAAGCCGGGAAGTCAAGGAGGGGCTTGAAGAAACCATAAACTCTTCCTTGCTAGTGTTTCAGGGCAAGAGGAAGACAGATCCAGTAAAATACACTATAGTCCCCAGCTTACTGGCAGCTTTCCCGGGGAACTTCGGGACCTGTGTCCATTTGTATGGCTCTACCCCATATTTTTCTTTTTGCCTGTTTTTATTTTCCTATAATTTTGGGGAGACACCAAAGGCCAGGTGACAAGAAAGAAGCTCAAATATCTCTGGCCTGCCTGTCTTCCTTCCTTCCTTCTTTCCTTCCTTCCTTCCTTCCCTCCAGCCATATTTGTTTTTCAGGCATGACCTTTTCTCTTGCCCCAGTGATGTGATCCATTGCATGTCTGAGACCCTGAGACCCTGACCATCAAGAGTGCAATTTAATTCTTCACTGTGCTGGGCATGCTCTATGTACTTAGGGCATCCTGAGATTTGGGGGTCATATGTTTGTCTTTATAGCCCTCCTTCCCCGCCTGTCTTGCTTTGTGGTACTGGAGCGTGAACTCAGAGCCTTGAACTTTTTTTGTGGTGAAGGCCTTGCACTTTTTTCCTGGGCTGGTCTTGGGTCCTGGCCCTCCTACCCACAGCCTCCTATGTATTATACCACATGGATTCTTGGTTGAGAGGGAGGTCTCACTAACTTTCCTCAGGCTGGAACTTTGATCCTCCCAATGTTTGCCCGGGGTTTACAGCCAGGATTACAGGTGTGATCCCTGTGCCTAGCCTTGACTAGAATATGGTGGGGAGCAATAGAGGTGACAGACGATGGTAGAGCTGACAGACAATGGCCTCTGGCCTTCCCCAGGAAGAAGCCTGGTCCATCTTCCTGGAAAAGCATTCCCAGCTATTCTGGTCTTCATTGGGCCTCCATCCTATTTGTCTGTCTGTGTCTGTGTCTGTCTATCCATCTATCGCACGAACTCAGGGCCTTGATGAGTTACAAGGTAGATCACTGGAGCCATATTCGCAGTGCTCTTTTTTCCCCTGTGCTCTGAACCTGCCTTCCCTTAACCCGCTTTTCACCACTGTCTATATGACTGACACACAGAGAAGTTCTTTTACTGAGTATGCATGAGACTCCTTAACCAATTAGTTGAGTTCTTGACGGTAGCACACTGTTTCTTCAAAAGAGTTCTTGTTTTGCATAAATACTGTAGTGTTCTATTTATCCAAAGAGCTCTCTGGCTCAAATCATTTATTTATTTATTTCCAAGTCATTTACTTTTGAGGTAACTGCTGTGTTGTGGTCTCTTCCAGCTCCTTATTTTTTTTTTTTCAGTAGCCTTGTGGTGTGGTTTAAACACTTGCTTAATACTAAACACATTGACCACATTAAAATCGACATGCTGTGAAGAGAGCTACGCCATTTTTGCTTTGCAATTGGCTTATGCAATGTTCATTTTGGGTGGCGGTAGTTACTTAACAATCCACAAGCTGTGGGTTCTGGTGAAAGGGGGTTTGGTTTATTCATGGGTGACTAGTCTTGAGTTGGATTGGCTCATTTCTCAATACAACCTGTGGGAACCTGAGATTAGATCCTCACAGGAGGACCCAATGATACCTTGATGATCCTTCCATAGTGGGAATGAGCCCTGGATTTGCCCACTGCCTCCTCTCTTTTCTCTGGAAGGAATCTCTAGGAGCAGAAATCCACTTACGTGGGGGAGGAGTCTGGGCTGTGGAATTCACAGAATTGAGAGACAGTGGCCAGCAGCAAGAGCAGGACGGGTTTTATTTTTGTGGCAAAAGGTGAGATTTTATTCTTCCAAAGGCCCCTTGGGTATTTATAACATCACTTGTGGGTCCTACAAAATTGTCACCAGAGGCTAAAGGGCCACAAATAGCCACTGAGAAACTCATGAGAAGCAGGTATGTCTGTCTAGTCACCTGCCAAGTGATTTCACAGTTCTTACCTGACTTTGGGGCTGGAGGCTTCCCCACTGAACAGGTGGAATTATGAAGCTGATGGGTAGTGAGCCATCCATGCCTTCAAATATTAAAGGTCTGACAAGATGATGGGAAGATCGTAAGAGAATTTCTGTGGGAGATGGGACTGGAGTCTCCCCGATCTTAGTCTGTTCTTCGATGTCTTTCATATAACTGTCTAAACTGAGGCTGGGAGTGGGCTCTATGCATCCCTGCCTCCCTCAAGGCCCCTGTGGAGATGGGTGAGTCGAGGGCCATCTGATGGAGTGGTTAAGCTGCTGGATGGATGAACCAACCCTTACCCTGCCTGTGCTACTCACACCCAGTGTAGACACCAAGGCCAGGATGACTGTCCCCTCAGCTGTCTCCAGGGCTGGAATCCTGGACAAAGAAGAGAGGAGGAAGGCCCTGAGAAGAAGGGCAGCAGGGCAACTCCGAGGGGCATTTTAAATTTATTGGGCTCTTAGTGTCATCTTTCTCACCTTTGATTGCATATGGAAGTCACCTGGGAACCTTTAAGAAATCATAACATCTGTGTGTCACCCCTAGCGCCTTTGAGAATTGGTCTGTGGTGCTGGGCACCAGGATTGTTTTAAAGCTCCCAGATGATTCAATGTATGGCGAAGGTTGAACCTCACTGTTACTATGTGACAGTTGCTTTCCGTATATCTTCGCCATGCAGCCCTTTCAGCAAACGCCTGCCTTTAGTCACTAGTTCTCACCACCTGGTCCCCCAACGGCAGCCATCCCCTGGGAACGTGCACAGGGGGTCTGGGAAGACCTCCCTCTGCCTGAGATGCCGGCACAAGTCAAAGAACCTCATTGATGAAGGGAGAGATTGTGTATTAGCTCAACGGAACAGGAAATGGAGTAAAGATCAGACAGAGCAAGGATCTGAATCCAAGATCTGTGCCTTGGTCCAGACCTGAATGTTCTTTTCTCCCCTGCTTCTCCTGCAGGGTCAGTCCAGAGGTGCACACTTGGTCTATGGGGAGGTCACTGGAGGGGGGGGAGTCTGAGTAGCCCTCAGTTGATTCCGTCTTCTTTTTGCTGCATAGAAACACTTAACTCCATCTGGAGCCCAGTTGCTCTTGCCCTGGGGAAGCAAAGGGCAGATCACCCCAGGAGCTACTCTAAAACAGTTTTATTAAGTGCTTAAAATAGCTTCTGGCAGATGGTGTGGAGAATCAAGTACTGGAGTAGAGCTGCTATGACATTTAGGAAGTTGTGTGTTTGTGTAAGCACGTGTATGTACCTGTGTGCACAGAGATCACACACCTACCCATGGGGGAGGGTTTCCGAGCCATGGGGGGAGTTGAAGAAGGGCACACTAAGAAAGAGTATGGGTGATTCTAATTTCCCCAAATCTGAAGAGGAGAGGGGCTTTTAGGCTAGGTTTCCTAGGGCACTTGGAAGACTCCTCTGCCCTCCCCGGGCACCTACTGGTCAGGTGGATGTGGGTGATTGGCAGAGGGAGCCCTAATGGGGGGTCTCTGGCAGGGGGGCTGGGTGCAGCTGATATGGGGAAGCAGCGAGCTCATCATCGCTTTGAAGGGCTGCAAGCTTGAACCTTAGACAGAGAGTTAAAAGCCCATGGAGGATCCCTTGTTTTGCAAATGGAAACACTGTGAGTTTACTTCGTAGTCCTCATTGTAAAGGGCATGTGGACCTATGTAGGTCTGAATACTATTTTGGTGCAGTAATGGTAGCTGTTCACTAATCCATTTCTCCTAGACAGGCTCTCAAGTTGTGGGTAGCTGTTTCCCTTGGCAACGCAATCTCAGATCCTTCAGTTGTGAGTAAAACTCTGGGACCTTTAATGCTATAATTCCTGACCTTTCTCAGTTTGCACCCATATCAGACTCTTATTAAATCCAAGTGCACTCTCTCCAAAAAATTTCATTTTTACATATAGACTAACAGGTATTTATGTGTGTGTGTGTGCACATGCACATGCCCAGGGCTTGACCTCAGGGCTTGGGTGCTGTCCTGAGCTTTTTTGTTCAAGGGTTGGCACTCCATCACCTGAGCCACAGATCCACTTCTGGGTTTCAGTTTTAGAGGCTTTTCTGCCCAGACTGGCTGTGAACCACAATCCTCAGATCTCAGCCTCCTGAGTAGCTAGGACTGCAGGCGTGAGCCTCCAAGAAGAACCAGGGCTCTTTTTGGGGTTCAGCAGTGTTGAAGGTGGAGTGGGGGATGGTAAGGAATGGAGAGCAGCCCAGGTTTGGGTAAAGGTAGGGTCCACAAAGAGCAGGGGCAGCGCCTTTGGAGGTGAAAGGGGAGGGGCTCAGGAGGGAGCTGTGGAACAAGAGTGCTGCAGGCCACTGGCTACAAGGAAGCCACTTGGGCCTTATTTTTCAATTGCTGCCATAAAGAGGTCTGGAAAGCTGACAAAGCACTGAGGTGGGGTGCGTGGCATGTAGAGGTGGGGTTATGACCTGGCTCAGGGCCTCCCTCTCACCTCTGATCTCATAACCAAAGGAAGCCCCTGGGCAGTGTTGTTCTGGTCTTGATTCTGGCCAGAAAAAAATGAAAAACACAAAACTCTTCACGGTGAGGGAGTGATCAGAAGCTTCAGACAAGAGTTTTAGAGCTGGAGAATACAGGGAGTGAGAAGGTCATGGCCACACTTTTCTAGATTGCAGGTCTCAAAGAATCATCTGCTGTGGTTCTCAAGATAATACCATTCAAGGGGTTAGAAAAACACAAGTCCTGACAATAGAGGCACAAATTATCCTGAGGTTTTTTTTGAGAGGGAAGTATCTAAAAATAAAAGTGACTGCCCAGCAAGCTCTCTAAGGCATACAGATTTGAGAAGTTTTCATGTTCTTGAGAAGAAGAAAAATAACTTTTGACATATTTTTAGAGCATATGAATTTGAATATAGTAGAATGGTGAAGACAGAGCTTTTAGAATCAGCGTTTAAATCTTGGCTCAACCTCCTACTGGCTGCAGGACTGTGGAGCCATCATTTAACCTTTCTGAACACTAACATCTATATCTAGAAGATGAAGATTAGAGTATGCTACACAGCATAAGGTGAAGGAAATGAAATGGTACTAGGGAAATCAACCCTTGCCACACAAGCTAGCATGGCAGCCACACAGCAAGCGTTCAGTGTGGCCGGAGACCAGTGGCTCAGGCCTGTAATCCTAGCTACTCATGCAATGCACATTGCGCACACACACACACACACACACACACACACACACACACACACACACACACACACACACACACACGTCTTAGAAAGTCCCAGTGGGCTCCCTATAGTTGTCTCATCTACTTCTGTGATGCCACAAACTCACTCCATATTTTTGGCCCAGCCAAAGTCTTCCTGGACAGGCCCTGCAGGTGAAATGCAGCAATGTGAACTGCAGGAAAGTCTAAATAGACTAACACCCCCCCCCCAAATAGGGAGTTAGTTGCTGGCTGGGCAGCCAGACATGTTGCGAGAAGGTTGGCAAGAAGGGTGCAGTCATGAGCCACAGAACTATGTCCTAACTCAGTCAGCTCTGCCATTGCAGCTGTGGCTGAGGACATCAAGAGCAGAATGGAATTTTCCAGAGACAGGCAACAGAGAGGGAAAATGGATATGCTTAACCATTGGTCTGGCTTTGAAATCACCTCAACAGATGGAAGCTGATAGGCCCTAAGTAGCAGGTTAAAATTCAAGCAGAGGCCGGGAGTTTGGCCTAGTGGTTAAAGTGCTTGCCTAGCATGCGCGAAGACCCGGGTTTGATTCCTTGGTACCACATACATAGAAAAAAAAAAGCCGGAAGTGGTGCTGAGGCTCAAGTGGTAGAGCTCTAGCCTTGAGAAAGTCCAAGGACAGTGCTCAGGCCCTGAGCTCAAGCCCAGGACTGGCAAAAAAAAAAAAAAAAAAATCAAGCAGAAATAAATATGATTTTCTGTTTAGGATTTAAGGGAAAAGCAGCAATCTTAAATATACTGAAGAAATCCAGCTTAGTCATACTTTGTTGTAAACATGGCAGCTTTAGTGTACCACATGTGCAGTCTAGTGTGAAAGCTAAGGCAGCAAATGCCCACTCGGTCTGTGTTGACTGGACGCCATGGTGAGGGCAGGACAGGATCCCACTTTCCTCGCGGGGCCTCGTGTCTGGTTCTGGGCTACTTGCTCATTGAATTTGCTCTATTTCTAGCTATGCCTGGACCCAGCAACCCACAAAATACCTTTTCTTCCCTCTTCTCACTGGCTATATCTGCAACATCATTTCTCATTACAGAAAAGAGGGCACTAGCAGCTTTCCTGTCCCATCTCTTCTGCTGTAAGAGAGCCAAGGCTTGGGCCAGAAGCATGGCCTAGCGGTAGAGTGCTTGCCTAGCATACACAAAGCCCTGGGTTCAAGTCTTGGGTAACACATACACAGAAAAAACTGGAAGTGATGCTGTGGCTCAAGTGGTAGAGTGCTGGCCTTGAGAATGCTCAAGGACAGTACTCAGGCCCTGAGTTCAAGCAGAGAAGAAGAAGAAGAAGAAGAAGAAGAAGAAGAAGAAGAAGAAGAAGAAGAAGAAGAAGAAGAGGAGGAGGAGGAAGAAGAGGAAGAAGAACAAAAACAAAAACAAAAAAAGTCAAAGCTTGTGAAAAGTTGTAGCTGCTGCAGGCTGGTGCCTAGACTAGCAACCCTCATCTGAAAATCTGGGAGAAGATACAAATTCTCTGGCACAGTCCAGCTCTCACAGATGAGAACTGGCCATGTGTCCATGTGTGTTTAACAAGTTCTGCCCTTGCAGAACTTCTGTCCAGGAGGAAGGAAGCTTTTTAAGCTTAGGCTTATCTGAGCACTGGTGGCTCACACCTGTAATCCTAATTACACAGTAAGCTGAGATAGGAGGTTTGGAGCCAGCCTGGGCAGGAAAGTCTATGAGACTTTTTTCTCCTTTCCCTTCCTCCCTCCCTCCCTTCCTCTCCCCTCTCCTCTCCTCCCTTCCCCCTCCCCCTCTTCTCCTTTTCCTCCTCCTCCTCTGTCTTTTTTTTTTTTTTCCTTTCATTTGCCAATCCTTGGGCTCAGGACCTGGGCTCTGTCCCTTAGCTTTTCATTAGAGGCTGGCACTCTTCCTCGTGAGCCATAGCTTTACGTCTGGTTTTCTGATGGTTAATTGGAAATAAGAGTCTCATGGATTTTCCTGCTGGGGCTGGCTTTGAACCGTGATCCTCAGGTCTCAGCCTCTTGAATAGCTAAGATTACAGATGTGAGCTACTGGTACCTAGCCTGTGAGACTCTTATTTCCAGTTGACCAGCAAAAAGCTGGAAGTGGAGCTGTGGCTCAAGTGGTAGAGTGCTAGCCTTGAGTGAAAAACACTAAAGGACAGCACCCAGACCCTGAGTTCAAGCCCCAGGATCACACTCACCCACACATGCATGTACCTATATGTGCATGCATGCACAGCACACGTACACACAAACACAGATACAGACACACAGACACTGGTGATGATAATGATAAAATCAGCCTTGCAAAGGGTCAGAGGAGCCTGCTCTCCAGCTCTCTCATTTGATGTCCATGGGGCCTCGAGCCTGGGCTCTGTTCTAACATCCACCTGTGCAAACATTTGAACTCTTGGTCGAGGCTTAGAATCTACTTCCAACCAATTTTTTATGTGCATTTTGAAACGCGGTAGGTCGTGTGTGGCTTTTTGCTAGTCTCAGGAAATCTATTTCTCAGAAACAGGCCAGAGGCTCCCCACACTCTTCACACTTGGTCAACAGAAGTCAATCCATTAAAAAGAGGAGAAAATCTCCAACGCAAACCAGGCTCAGTGAAAATTGTATCAAGCTAGAAAGGAAAGAAATGCAGCAATTTCGGGATCTCATAGCCCTCCCTTCCTCAAGCCCTCCATCACCCCAGCTCCTCCCCTCCCCGCCCCCAGGGAGCCAAAGTTCTTACTGTCTTGATTTTCAATTCTCTGCATGACTCTGCCTCTTGGGTTGGTTTAATTAGAAATAGACTGAGAAGGGCTTCCTATGTATTGGCATGTTAATTGCTTATCAGAGCAGGAGAAGGGGAACTGTGCTGGGTGATGGAAATTTCTTCGCCCTCTGCATCTCCAGGGTTGTCTCCATTTTTCTCTCCAACTCTGCTCCTGGCCTCCTGCATTCTCCTTTCTCCCTCCCTCTTGGCGGGTTCTCAGCCTCTCTTGCACATAGTCTCACTTCTCCTAGTTCTGCTGCTCACAGCTGTGGGGGTTGGAGCCAATCCAGAGACGAAAATTCAACTCAAAAAGTGCAGGCTGTCCAGTGGTTCCCCTCTCCTGCCTCTTACCCCTGCTCAGTGCACCCCCCGCCCCCCCCCCCTGCCGCTGCCCTTCCAGGCTCTAAAGAGATCCATGGCCCAGAGGTCTGTCCTGACACTTAGTATGCAAAGGACTCTTTTTTCTTTAGTTTCCTTTCCCCCTCCTTATCATTGTTGTATTATTATTGTTTATTTTTATTTTTTACAAAACAGGAGAAAAGAGTGAATTGGGTTGGGGGCAGGTGACACATTTCTCCACAAAGGTACAAAATTGCCTTATAGAAAGTCAGCTTCCGAGATCACAGGCTGCAGAGATGAGGCATTCCTGGGCACCCTCTCCCCAAATGTCCATCAGATGCAGCTGAGGTCACTTCCACTTTGGGGTTGGGTTCCCCAAAGATGGGAAGGAGAGACCTCTTTTCAGCCCTTGCCCAGGAGGGGAATGAGCAAGCAACTGAGACTGTACAAAGAAAGGGAAGAGGAGTGGGGTATGCATCCTGTAGGCCAAGGGCCTGGGGACACAGGCAGAGGACAGCCAGAGGCCCAGCAGACCCTGGGCACAGATATTAATGGGGAGGTGGGAGACTCCAGCCAGAGCCTTTCCAGTTCCTTGGAGATTTTCCTCAGAATGGTAGCAGCGGACCCACAGGATGTAAGAACAACTTCAGGAGGTATCCTCCTGGAGGGCAGAGCCCTGTCTGTCTTGGTCCAGCTGCTGGGCCTGAAGCATGTGAGTCTGTCCACTTTCCTGGCTCAGGTCACTTCCCTTTTGGTAAAAAACAAAAATGAAAAAACAAAAAACAAAACCAGTTTTCCTCATTCTTTCTGTATCGCTGAGTACTGACCAAGCTTCAGGAATGCTAAAGGGGAGGGGACAGCTTTTCCCCTTCTGAGGATCTGGACAGCTGCCTCCCTGGGTTCCACAGCAGGACAAGGGGTGCAGAGACCACTCGGACTGAGGGGGTAGTCCAGCCCCAGAAAGCCCAGGCTGGAAGGAGAGGCTGCCCACCTACCCTCTGCCTGGCCTGGCCTGTGCCAAGGTGGGCGGCAAGCCCAGCTGCCAGCAGGAGGACAGCGAAAGCTAGCATGGCTATGAGCCCGGGCGGGACCCCTGGGGCTCTGTGGCAAGGAGAAGCCTCTTTAGTCCTGGCCCACACGCAGGCCAACTGGGTGTGGGCATCAGCAAAGGCCACTTGCAGGCAGGCCCAGTACTCTGTGGCCTGCAGGAGGCGGGTCATGTTGTAGCTGCGGACGCCCTGCGGCAGTCGGGCCAGGGCCTCGGCTCCCCGGCCCCGGGGGGAAGAGGCGCTGGACCAGGTGAGGTTGGTGGACACTACATTGGGTGGGGGGACCCAAGCCAGCAGGATGCGATAGGGGTGAGTCTCCTGCACTCGGAGCTCCAGGCCCCGGCCCTCGTCCCTGGCCGGCTGGAAGGACGTGTGGCCAACCACCACAGTGACTGTCTTCGAGTCGGCCCCCACCAGGTTGTGGGCCACACAGGTATAGAGCCCGGCCTCGTCCGCTGTCACCCTCCGCAGCTCCAGGGTCCCCTCTGGGTACACTCGGTACCGTCTGCTTACATGCGCAGGTGTCAGTCGAACCCCAGCTGGGGTGACCCAGTAGATCTCGGGTTCGGGTTCGGCCAGGGCCCGGCAGTGCAGGGCGGCGCTGCCCCCGCTGGCTACCTGGAGGTAGGAGGGGAAGCTGCGGGGGGAGATGAGGGGCAGGCAGTCACCTGTCATCTCCCGGAAGGGCACCTCGCGCACTGGGCGACGCTGCAGATCTGGGGGCTCGGCACACAGGGTGGACTGTGGCTCGATGAAGCGGACCCGGGTGCCCGTGGCATTGGCCCAGCGGATGACACAGTCGCAGCGGATGGGGTTGCCATGGAGACCCACCTCCTGCAGGTTGGGCAGGGCGGCCACGGTCTGCTGGTGCAAGGCCGTGAGCGCGTTGTTGTTGAGCATGAGCGTCTCCATCTGGGGCAGGTGATGGAAGGCTCGGGGGTGGATGAAGGACAGCCGGGGGTTGTTGGCAATGTCCAGCTTGGTCAGCTCGGGGAGGTTCACCAGGGCGAACTTGTCGATGGAGACCAGCTCCTCCATGTTGTTAAGCCCCAGCTCCTTGAGGTGGAGCATGTTGGCGAAGTCTCCTGGCCCCACTCGCTGTAGCGGGTTCTTGTTCAAGTCTAGGAACTTGAGCCCGGGCACCTGCTCCAGCGCCCGCCTGGGCACCCTGGCTAGCTGGTTGTCATAGAAAGACAGGCTCTCCAGGGTCTGCAGCCCCTCCAGGGCATAATCGGAGATCTCCCTCAGGCTCATGCCCGCTAGCACCAGGCTGCGCAGGTTGGCCAGGGGCCGGAAGTTCATGTCAAGGATGGCGTCCACCTTGTTGCCGCCAATCATCAGGATCTCCAAGTTGGGCAGCATCTCGAACCAGCGGCTGTCAATGGCCCTCAGCAGGTTGGAGTTGAGGTGCAGCCGCAGCAGGTTGCCGAGGCCAGCGAAGGCCCTGGGGGCGATGCGGTAGAGCTGGTTGTGGTTGAGATAGAGTTCCTGCAGACTGGCCAGGCCCGCGAAGCTGTGGTCCTCCAGCCGGCTCAGCTGGTTCTCCTCCAGGTGCAGGCTCAGCAGCTGGGGGAGGGCCCGGAAGTCACAATCTCGGGCATCGGAGAAGCTGTTCTGAGACAAGTCCAGTTCCGTGAGGTTGGTCAGGTAGGCCAGCTCGCTCTGGTCCACACGGACGATGCTGTTACTCTGCAGTAGCAGAGTCTGTGTCCCCGCAGGTAGTGCCGGGGGCACGGCTGTCAGGAATAGGTCATTGCAGTCCACGGTGGTGGCCTCTCTGTAGGAAGAGCGGGGCGTATACCAGGGCCGGATCTGGCAGGTGCACTGCGGGGGACAGGGCACACGCCAGGGCACCACAGGCACAGCGGCCGTGGCACCAGCCACCCAAGCTAGGAACAGGGGGGCCACCAGGAGCCTCATGGTGGAGCTGTGGGGGAAGGGGACCCTCCACAATTAAGCATCCAGGGTCCTTCTGCTCTTCGTGGTCTGCAGGCTGAGGGTCAGCAGCGCTGGCAGTGCATGCGAATCCCCCTTCCCAGGGCGTTCATTCCTCCTCATCCTGTGCCATGTGCTGGTCCTGCTCATTCATCATCACAGTCTACCATGACCTGGAAGGAAAGGACAGAGTTAGGGAAATAGCCGGGAAGCAGGTTCAAATCCCCCTCCCTGCAACTCAAGAAGCCATTGGAGCCGCAGAGGGGCTGGCCTGGGCCAGGGCCAGGCCTCTTGGGCTTTGTTTTGTAGTCCTTAGGGTTAAGTCTCCTTTTCTAAAGCAGGTGAATCTCCCTAGAAGAGTACTGGGAGGAAGCGGCATGAGTTTGGGAGGGAAAGAGAGTGAGCAGGCTGCAATTATTCCAGAGAGATGCAGGATAGATTCTCTGACCTTTCCAGTTCTTTCCTCCATCCCTCTGTGGCTCACTGGGAAAATGGAAGATAAATGGTAGTGTGTGGCCATCCTTCTGGTGATGTGGGTGGGAAGGCAGTAGTGGAAACAAGAGCAGTTTCTAAAATATGCTCTGGACTCCCTGAGACTCTGGGGTTGAAGAACAGGGGTTCCCAGCTCCCACATTTGCCCTGTGGGATGGCTAGCCTCCTAGCCAATCAAGTACAGGCTTTCCTTTTTCAATCAGCTGTCTGTGCTTCCCAGAAAAGGTAGGCAGGATTCAGAGCCCTGGGTTCAGATTCTCAGCTGCACAGGTAAGACCTTTAGTAATCTGGCCTGACTACTTCTCGCCTTCGCCTCCACCCACCCTCACACACCCATCCGGTACAGATCTTCTGAAGTCACCTTGACGTGCCATCCTTCATTGTTGCCCAGACAATTCCTACTTGTTCTTCAAGACTCAAGTTCACTCACCTCCAACGTCACGTCTGCCTCCTCCCCTGCAGCCTAAGGGTCTGGCTCTGGGCTCTTACACAGCCACATTTCCTCTGTCACAGCAAGTGGGTAGAGTGTTCTCCAGTGGGAGCTCTGGCTTGCTGAGGTGCCACCAGGGGGTAGCCCAGGGCAGGTGTGTGGTTTGTATTGTAGGACATCTGTGGCCCCAGGGCTTTTCCTGTAGGAACTCCCCCTAATCTGAACCCAAACCACTGCTGTTTCCTCCCTCCTGAGTGTGAGTAACCAACCCAGCTTTCCTCTCAGGCCCCATGACCAGGCTGTGTTGCCCTGGAGCTTGGGCCAGCCTTGGCCTACAGCCGAAGACCCTATGTTCTCTCTTCAGGCCTCGCCTGTCTCCTGAGTGGAAATCTGATTCCTGGTAGAGTTTTCAATCACAGGTTTCAGAGAAGGCAAGAACATTTATCTATCATCAACCAGGACTCTGAAGGGCTTCTTTCACAGGCCTCTAAGATAAGCAGTTACACCTCCACTCTGCAAAGAAGTAGGGCTGGAAGAGGCTAAGGCATTAGCAGCTCATACCTGTAATCCTAGCTGCTCAGGAGGCTGAGATCTGAGGATTATTTTTAGTCCTGGCAGGAAAATCCGTAAGACTCTTATCTTCCATGAATCAACAGAAAGCCAGGGGTGTATCAGTGGCTCAAATGGTGGCACTCCAGCCTTGAGTGAAAAAGCTATAGGACAGCAGCCAGAGCCTGAGATCAAGTCCCAGTACTGGCATACCCGTAAGAATATGGCCCAACTCACACAGACGGTAAACATCAGCTCACAGGAATCAATGTAATTTTGGAGGCTGTGCTGTCTCTAAGTCTACACCTTGCTTTGCTGCTCCATCTGGCCCTAGCTTGTCCTGGGCTCCAGAGCCACAGGATGGTCAGTCATTCTTGTCCTCTGGGTTTGGACTCCTTACCAGGGAGCTGCAGAAAGCTGGGAGCTGAAGTGTCCTGACAGATGTCTCAGCTGACTAGAGGGGCTCTTGGCCCCCTTGTTCTGCTCTCAGGATGATGGGGAGGAGTAGTAGGGGTGGGGCCCCTCCTCCTGAGCAGCAGAGCCGGTGCCTGGTGCCTGTGTCCATCTATCTCCCACCTCCCTGTGCAGCGATTTCTGAAAGGCACAGAGTTCCCACCAGAGTATGTGCACTGACCTGTAAACCCTCGGGGTAAATGCAGGTGTACATGTGCGTGCCTGCATGCATCCGTGTCCATGGGAGAATAAGAACTCCTCATGACAGCGAATGTGGGGCAGGGGAGGGAATTGGGAGTGAAGGGGAAGCAGAGAACAAACCGAGCCCTAGAGGGATCCCCATCAGGATCCGGATCATGGCCCCATCTTATCTACCAGAGGACTCTGATGCTCTCCTAGGCCCACCTTGAGAGGGGAAGCCTGTGTGCAAATGGACAAGGACCCCAAACTTGACTCTACCTCTTGGTGGGAAAAGCCACTTTACTTGTCAAGCACCTGTTTCCCTATTAGCAAAATAAGGCTGGTTAGGCTGAAAGGAGCTCAGTGTTGCATACAGAAGGAGCTCAATAAACATTAGCTTCCAGGCATCTCTTAGGGTCGGGATGTTCTCCAGCTTCAGGGTTTTTGGAGGGGAGGGTGGGCAGCAGACAACAGGACTCACAAGCCCCCCCACTAGGCTTACTCACCTGGGACCCAATGTGAAGGTGGAGGACTTTGAGCCAAAATAGATAATATGGTCTCCCTTCAGCTAGCTATATAGACTGGACTCCAGTGGATGAGGGGTTCAGTTCACAAGTCGGGGGTGGCAGAGGAAGGTGAGAGGTGAAAAGGGCTTCTTCAGGAGGGCCTGTTTTGTCCCTGTCCCTGTCTCTGACCTGTGGGCTGCTTCCATCACTTGGCTTCTTCCTCCTCGGGTGCTTTTGCTCTAAGTGGCTGAGCCAGTGCTCAACTGTACCAGGGGCTCCAGAAGCCACTGAGCCCCACCCCCAAGTCTGCAGTCCAGGTGGCTCCCTGCCCCTGGCTTGCTCTGGCTGGGCTGGGTGGGCACAGGAAGCCCACAGCTCCTGGGCCAGGGGCTGAGGGCTGGGCTCCTAGAGGACCCAGAGAGGCAGCCGCTAAGGACTCAGGCTCCCACGCCTCGGGCTCCAAGCAGGGTGAAGGCTCAGAGGAGTCTTGGCTTGCTGCCAAGCACACAGGAGGGAGCTCAGAGCTGCCCACTCGCCTTGTGCTACCAGTTAAGGCTGCCTTGCACATGGCTTACTTGTGTGTGCCAGGATGGTGGCTGCAGAGACAGCAAATTGTTTTTTTCTTTTCTTTTTCCAGTATCTCTAATCTCCTAAATGATCAGGAGTTCAGACGACCATGTGTACAATTTTCCCAAATGGATTGCAAGCTCCTTGTAGCAAGAGGCCTTGTCTTCTATTTCCCCGGAGCACCCAGCGTAGATGTGAGCAGGCAGAGGGTGGTCGTGAGTGAAAACAAATGGCAAATGTACAGAATGTGCACATGGTTGTGGATCCTCCCAGCACCCCAGTGGGAAGGCAACTAAAGGATTACTTAACCTTCCCTCCTTCCTTCCTTCCTTCCTTCCTTCCTTCCTTCCTTCCTTCCTTCCTTCCTTCCTTCCTTTTTAGGTTGCTGTGGGTTTTATTTATTTGGTGCTATGTCCTAGGGCTTGATCAGGTCCCAGGCACTGCCTTTGAGTATTTTTTCCTTCTTTTTCCCATTTTATTTTATTGTCCGGGTCATGTATAGAGGGGTTACAGTTACATTTGTCAGGTAGTGGGTGCATTACTTCTCACACATTGATACCCCCCCTCTTTCTTTTCCTCCCTTCCTTTTCTCTTTCCCTCCCTCCATGTCTCTCTCTCTCTCTCTCTCTCTCTCTCTCTCTCTCTCTCTCTCTCTCTCTCTCTCTCTCTCTCTTTTTGTTCAAGGCTAGTGCTCTATCACTTGAACGACAGCTCTACTTCTGGCTTTTTGGTGGTTAGTCAGAGATAAGAGCCTCATGGGCTTTCTTGCCTGGGCTGGCTTCAAACTGGGATTCTCAGATCCCAGCCTCCAGAGCAGCCAGGATTACATTACAGATGTGAGCCACTGGTTTCTGGCTAATTTCATTTTTCCTGGGAAACAACTGAAGATCAGAAGAGTTAACTGGTCTGTCAGCTTGTGTGGTGAGGAAAAGATTCAACTCTGCCAGCCTGCCTCACCAACCCAGGCACTGGTGAACCAATACAGGGGCAGAGTGCCAACTGGCTAGGCCAAAGACTTTCAGGAATGGACCAGAGACTTTAGCAAATCTAACCTGCCCGTCACCTGCTCAGCCCATCAAATTCCCTTTCTCCCATTGGCCAGTACTGGGGCTTGAAATCAGTGCATCATACTCTAGCTTGGTGCTCAGCTCAAGGCTGGCACTCTACCATTTGACCCAAACCTCCATTTCTGGCTTTTTGCTGGATAACTGAAGCTAGGATTTTCATGGCTTTGTCTGCCCAGGCTGAATCTGAACCTTGATCCTTAGTTCTCAGCCTCATGAGTAACTTAGATTACAGGCTAAGACCCCTGTCTTGACTTGTCTAGCATCCCCCCTCTCTTGTCTAGAATTCTTCCCTGCAGAACAATGTTTCTCTGTGAGTGGGGTGGGCCTAGAACTACAGGGACAGAGCCAGCCTCGCACCTGGGTAGTGATGCAGGCTGGAACCCTCAGTGGGGAAGCGGAGCCAGGTGCCAGCCATTCTCTTCTTCAGGGAAGCACCTCAGGATTAAGCAGGTGTGAAATGGGTTCCCACAACTCCTCTTAAACGAAGACCCTTTGCAAAATTCTAAAGGCAGTGCTTGGGGGACTGTCCTATTATCCCCCCTCTGGCCCTGTCCCTCCTCCCCTGGCATTGACACCTACCTGGTGTTGGGATGGAGGAGGCAGTTGGTACAGCAGAGTCTCCCTCCTTTCCTCAAGCTCTGCCCAGCCCCTGGGAGCTGAGGGTCCAGAGGGAGGATGGCTGGCAGGCAGTGGGTGATCGACTGCCTGGCCTTGGCTCTGTTGGTGGCAGGTCCCCTTGAGCTGTGGAGACAGATGTGCAGCATAAATGAGCGTAGCTCTGATAAACTCCAGCCTCCTGCCGCAGATAAGCGCTGGGTGGGAGGGGCGCAGGGGAGGAGGGAGGCCTGCCGGGCACCTGTGCACTTGCTCTGCAGCTCCTCGCTCCACCTCTCCTTTAAACACACACAGTCAGAACCTCAGCGCAGGAGAGACCTCCGTGCTTACTCTCCCAGATCCTGAAGTCTAGGTCTAACTTATACCTCTGTAAAAGTGTAACGGTGGAGCTGAGAGCAATCTAGGCCTGGAGATCAGGGTTGGAACTTGGCTCTCTTTCCCTGTGTGACCTTGGGCAAAATACGTGACCTTGAAGATCACTGGTTACACATGAGAAGAAAGAGAATGCATTCAGTGAATTTAAGGTTCCCTAATGCCAGAGTTTTAGCAGAGACCCAGGAAAGGGAATTCTGGGTTTCAAAGATGAAATTGATTACAGAGACAGACGGCAGGGCAGTGGCTAATGTGTGTGGGAGGGGCTGCATTCTGACCTGGAAGGGGTCCAGAGGAACCTTCTGGAGTGCTGGGATTATATCTTAATCTAGCAATGGGGGGAGGATGGGGTTGTTTGGCATTTACACTCTCCTGTGTACATCTTATACCTCAACAATATAAAACAACTCTAAAATATGAGCGATGAAGACAGAAGGCCAGTGTGATGGGGATGGGGGCATTGTCTAGACCTCACCTGCTGTCATTCCACACCCAAGGTGTTTGAGGCTCTTGAGGTGAAGTATTTTGCCCAAGGTCATGTTCATGTACTTTTTTTTTTTCCAGTCCTGGGCTTAAGCTCAGGGCCTGAGCACTGTCCTTAGATTTTTCTCAAGGCTAGAGCTCTACCACTTGAGCCTCAACACCACTTCTGGCTTTTTCTAAGTATGTGGTACCAAGGAATCGAACCCAGGTCTTCGTGCAAGCTAGTGGTAGAGTTACCACTAGACCAAACCCCCTGCCCTCATGTACTTTCTTTTCTTTTCTTTTTTCTTCTTCTTCTTCTTCTTCTTCTTCTTCTTCTTCTTCTTCTTCTTCTTCTTCTTCTTCTTCTTCTTCTTCTTCTTCTTCTTTTTGTGGGTCATGGGGCTTGAACTCGGCCTGGGTGTTGTCTCTGAGCTCTTCAGCTCAAGGCTACTGCTCTACCCTTGAGTCAAGCCCCATTTTTTGTTTTCTAGAGGTTAACTAGAAATGAGTCTCAGGTCCTTTTGTGCCTGGGCTGGCTTTGAACCTTGATCCTCAGATCTCAACCTCCTGAGTAGCCATTTCTTACCTCCTACTTTCTCCCAAACATGCTTTCCCTTTCCATTCCTGGCCTCGACTCTTCCAATGGCCTCTTTGGGGGCTCTCCTGCTCACCCTAGAGGATCCTAGCAATTAATTGTCTGCAACAGACAATTGAACTCTTCTTCAGCCATAAAGCCCCATCTCTAATGCCCCTCTGCTGTGATACTTGCTTGGCCCCTAGAGGCGGGCAGTCACCCTACAGCTGTCCTGAGGCCTTGAGCAGCCCCTTTCTCATGATGCACTGAGTCTGCCTGCCCCACTGGGCCAGGAGCCCCCCTGGCTATAAACTGGTTACCAAATTCTGGATGCCCAGAAATAGCCAGAGAGTGCCCAGGGCAGGGCACATTCCTGGCAGCCCTGGAGGTCTGTTGTGAGCTGGGAACACAATCCATTATGGGCCAGGAAAACAATTTACACAGGCTGGGTTTTGTTTTAATTTTAAATATGTCTGGCTATGGAGCCCAGGCTGGCCTCAAATTCTCCCACTTCACCTTCCCGAGGGCTGAGCGAACTGGCATGTGCCACCAAGCTAGACTGGCGTGCATTAAAGAAAAGAAGTAAAATAGAATAGGAGATGTCCGTGTGTCATATACAGCTAGACTAAGTTTTTTGAGGAGTGGGGTGGCGCTGGGGTTGAAGTCAAGGCCTTGTACTTAGTAGGTACATGAGCCATGAGCCAGGTTTCCCAGCCTTGAGTGATTTTGTTTTCTTTTCTTTTTTTGTGCCAGTACTGCAGCTTAAACTCAGGGCCTCTTGTTTTTGACTAGCTTCTGTACTCGAGGCTGGTCCTTTACCACTTGAACCATACTTCCACTATTGACTTTTTGATGGTTCACTGGAAATAAGCTCACAAAATGTTTTACCAGGGCTGGTTTCAGACCACCTTCCTCAGATCTCAGCCCCCTGCATGGCTAGCTCAAGTGCTGTTTGGGGGAGGGTTTACCACTCACTTTACCCCTCCCCATGCTGTGTACAGGCACAGGAAACACTTGTTCCTGTTCACTTTGGGTCTTGGATGAAAAGGCACAGATAAAACAATAATTTCAACCATGTTTCTCATGAGTTGAGTGCCACAGGGATGACGACTAAGTCTTGGGGGAAAGACATGATCTCCTGAGGCCGTCTGTGTGCCCAGGTATCTATTTACCGGCCACTCTCCCCACAACCCTGGGAAGCAGGCCTTTTAGGCAGGAAGCATGCTCAGGAGGCTAAGGGGCCAGACTGAGGTCCCCCAGCTGGAACATGAGAATCAGAATAGATCCCATTTCATCCATCAGTCTAGCCTTATTCTTGTGCAAGAGATCACCTAACCTCCAGGATGGCATGGGTGGAGGGTAAGGCTGCCTTTGCCCAGCTTTGCACTTTTCACCTCTCTAGATTGCCCAGGGCCAGGGTTTCAGTAAGACCCTTTCCTGGGCTGGGAGAGAAGGCTCACTGGGACAAAAGAGACTTATTGCCAGGCAGGAATCTCTATATTACCAGCTCTCCCAACTGGCCAGGCAGAGGGTATGAGAACTCCATGCTTGGAAAAGAGCTGACCTTGTTATTTCTTAATTAGGATGGAAGGTGCCAGTGGGTAGGACACACAGCGATTTCTATCTGATTGAACTGCACCAAAGCAGGTTGCAGGGGAGTGGAGCCTGTCTGACTGGGCACAGAGAGGGCAGCCAGGCTGAGCCCACCTCTTCTCAGTGCTCCCTCTACTCTGACCCTTGCAGCCCACTCCTGTCACCTCCCTTCCACAGCCTGACAATTTAGTCACTTGATTTTCCCTGCAGACGGCACTTGTCAGGGGCAGGAGAGAGACACAGGCTTCCAGCTCTTCCAGCAGGCTGGCACACGGTAGGATCTCAGAGCACAAGACAAAGTAGGGGAAAGAGGCTGGTTTCTCACTGCTCAGTAGCCAGGGGGCTTCTTTGCTCCTCCTATCTCCCGAGAGCAGCAAACCTTACCCCAGAGCCCATCTTCCCTGGACACAGACCCCTGGCCCCTACCATAGCCACTTTAGCCCTTCCTAGCCAGTGGCCCTTGGAGAAGTGGGCTCTTCTACATCCACTCATTTCTGCCTGACAAGAGCACAGGATATGAAGTTGATCTTCCACCACTTTCTGGAACTTGGGTTCCTCAAGAAATCTTGTGGATCCACTCATCTCCTAAGAGTTCAGGCTAAGGGCACAGTATGGGCATGCGTAGTCCCTGCACCAGAATGCCATCTGTTACTGGCTGGCCTTGTGGTCTGGAGCGTCCTTGTTTGGAATTCTTCCTCATCTATTGGAGGTAGGGGAGACGACCAGAAAGTACCAGAAAGTATCAGAAAGTTCCTGGAGTTTCTTTTCGTTTTCATTCACCTTGATTTGATGGAGACTCGCCTCCCGGGCGGAGCCATGCCCTGGCTTGTACACTTTAGGTGATCCACGCCATCATCTTGCTGGGAGTCCTGCCACAGAGGCCACCTAGGAAGTCACGAAAAGTATTCCCTGGGGCTTCCAGCGGGGACACCTGGTTTCCAGGTCTTGGCTCTGACTCAGCTCACCTGGAGCTCACAGATGCCCACCAGAGTATTACCCATAAACCAGCTGCAGCTGCTCCTGGCTGAGGCAAACCGGTCACCATGGCCACTTGCAGAAGGGTCCTATACATCCAGCAAGATGGCTTCTCATAGCCTCTACCCTGACCACAGCCACTAGCTCCATCAACTGCTAGTCCAGGAGCGTCCAAGCTCCCTCTCTGGGGCCAGATGGGGTGTCAGGCACACTGTGGTATTCTTTAAGCCCCCCCCACCTCCACCTGGCCTCTTGTAACTAGGGCCTCAGGAAGCTCCTTAGCCACAATGGGTAAGCAAGGGGCAAGAGCAGGGGCGGGGAGATGGGTCAGTATCTTTACTGTCAAAGGGGTTGCTTTACATACACAGTTATTTTGAGGGTTGTTGCCATCTTACAATTATGCCACATTCTGTTATAAGAATTGTTTTTCTAGGTGCCGACTTGTAGTTGAAGTAGAAGCCCATCAGCTGAGTAGCAGTTGTTTATCTGAGTTCCTGCTTTAATCAGATGTCCTGGTTTGGGCTGATTGCTTGGATCAACCCCTTACAAACTAGCCAATCATGCAAGATTGGCGGGGGAAGGGGCATATACTCTGACCAATCAGAATGAAGGGGAGTAATGTATTAGGGATAAAATGTGGGTAGAAGGCCTACCCACGAGGCTTTCTTCCTTGGCTTCCTTACAATGGAACCTCTTTCTGCAAAGGGTGTCCTTATGGGATACCCCAATATCCTGAGACATTCCTGACAGGGATTGCTGCAGAGACACGAGTGATTCTCACTCTTTCCTGTCCCTTGGCTTTGCACATGGAGGTGCTGGCCAGGACTTTTCTTCTCTTGGGGACCTGGGGAACTTCTCTGTGAAGTTCTTCTGAGCCCCAGTGTCTACTTTCCTCCCTCTTCTAGCCTTATAAGAACTTGCTTCCTTTTGGGTGCTGGTAGCTCAAGTTTCTAATCCTTTCTTAGGAGGCTGGGATCTGAAGGTTGTGGTTCAAAGCCAGCCCAGGCAAGAAAAATCTGACTCTTTACAAAAAGCCAGATGTGGAGCTGTAGTTCAAGTGGTAGACGCTTGTCTTGAGTGAAAAGTCTTCAGGGACAGCACCCAGGCCCTGAGTTCAAACCTGAGGACTGGCAAAAGAAAGCCTCCCGTATAATGTAAATCCTGTATTTCTCTTCTCTGTAAGCTGCTGAAGGGCAGGGCAGGGCAGGACAGGGGATTCATGGTAGAGGTGCTGTCTAGGAAGCCCAAACAAGGAGAATTTGAGCTGTGCTTGAGAGGAGTTCTGGGTTTCTCTCCTGTGGTACTGTGGGAAAGACCCCTGTGCACAGCGGGATGAGCCAGCTCCCCACTCCACAGAGAGGCAGAGTGAGTGGGGAACAGGCTAGTTAAACACAGAAAGGCCAAAGCTCCTCTAGTGGCAAGGGAAAATGAAATCGGAATGAAAATTGATGAGGTGAGGAGGAAAGGAGACAGGGCTCTCAGCAGGTTGGCCAGGTAGGGCTGAGATAAATCATGCAGCTGAAGGAGCTCCGGTCCGGCTGGCTGTGGTTGCCTTCACCTCTGTCAGTTGTCTTAGGTAGGCTGTAGAGACAAATGGCTGCGGCTGGGAGGCTTGGGGAGGTGCTTCTTCCTGCCCCGTAACTGCAGTAAGGATGACCTGCCAGTCCTTGCCAAGCTACCCTGGCTTTACCCCACCTGGCCCTTCTTTATGGCCCACCTCTTAGTTCCCCCCACTCTTTATCTCCAGTCTTTACCCCTCACCCCACTACCCTAAAACCAAAGGGGAAGCAGAGGCGGGGCAGAGCTTAGGATAGCATTAGGGAGAGGGTGGATTATGGCCCCAGTCCTTCTCCAGGATTTGGCTTCCTTATCTACCAAGCAAGGGATTGGGCTAGAGCTGCCCCTGGAGCAGCAGTATTGGCAGTGCAAGAAAATGAGTTTGAAATGCAGCCTCCCAGTTTGCATCCCAGCTCTCCAGGATCAGGGCCTTGAGGGTGGGCCCTGGAACCTTGAGGTTGGCCAGACCCTTGAGAGGCGTCAGGAACCTCAAAGGCAGTCCTGTAAGCTCAGACAGTGGCGCACAGATGCGCTCAACTAAAAAGCCTGAGACTCAGGCTGTTAGTGTTGACAGATTAGACTGAGGTATTTCAGCACCTACCTCACATCCTCTGTCCCAGACAGAAGGAAAGCCCTTTGTCAGTTGCTTTTGTTATACTTAGATTTGAACTCAGGCTCTCCTGCTTGCTAAGTAGGCACTCTACTCCTTGAGCTATGTCCACAGACACACTAACCACCTCCCAGTGTCTTCACTTGTAGTTCGAGCTAGTCTGGAATTCTTACGTAGCTCTGACCTTGAACCTGCCCTCCTCCTGCCTCTACCTCTCCTGGGTATTGGGACTGCCGATGTTCATCATATATCTAGTCTACAGGGAATGTCTTTATCTCAGGAGCATTACTAGAGCTCTGGCTGTGTGCTAGGCACTTTACGAGGGAACTGGGATAAAATTAACGAGGTGGTACAGGTGTGGTGGATTCACAGGTTCAAGGCAAACCAAAGCCCTCTAGAGTATTAAAAAAAAAAAAAACCCAAACCCACAAAGCCCACCTGAGTAGAGTGGAATTCTGTCTCAAGAAGGAAGTTGGGGGGGTGGGAGTTTGGCCTAGTGGTAGAGTGCTTGCCTAGCATGCACAAAGACCCAGGTTCGATTCCTCGGTACCACATACATAGAAAAAAGCCAGAAGTGGTGCTGAGGCTCAAGTGGTAGAGCTCTAGCCTTGAGAAAACCCAAGGACAGTGCTCAGGCCCTGAGTCCAAGCCCCAACTGGCAAAAAAAAAAAAAAAAAAAAAAGGAAGTTGGGCAAATAATTTAGAGGAAATTTGTTAAGCATCATTGAATTGTGCACTAAAAGTTGATAATATGCAAATTGCACTTCTATGAAGTTTAGAAATATTCTTGGGAAGTGCTGGTTGGGTCAGCAGGTCAGGTGACGGAAGGCATTTGATGTTGGCAGGAGGTACCAGGGGCACAGGTCTGGGACAAAGTGTAGGATGTGAGTCAACGGGCTGGAGAGGATTGTGTAGGCAGAGGGCAGCCACAGGGGACAGGTGACGCCATCTTGGCTCCAGGCTTCAATCGTCATCAATGTTGATGATGATTGGATCAGATGATTGGTTCAAGTGTATAACCTCAGGTACTGGAAGAGAGCAGGAGGAACATGGTTCAAAGCCAGTGGAGGCAAAAAGCTAGTGAGATCCCTATCCTAACAAAAGAAGCTGGATGTGGTGGTTCACGCTGGTGATCCCAGGTAAATGTGGAACTGTGAAGAGGATCTCAGTCCAGACTGGACTGGAAAGAGAAAGGGAAAACAGCTAGGAGCATAGCTCAAGTGGTAGAGTGCCTGCCTAACAAGTCTGAGGCTCTGAGTTTAAATCCTAAGACTATCACAACAAAATTCTGTCAAGACCGATGAGATGAATGCATTGGTGCTGTCGTGGGAAGGTGGAAGGGAGGGAGTTGGGGCCTTCTCTCTGCTGGACTTTGCCACTGCAGACAGAGTTCCTTGCTTCAGGGACCCAGTTCAGTCAGCAGGCCTCAGTGGATGCTGGAACTTTGATCTTGAACTTCCTAGGCTCTAGAATTATGAGCAATAAATTTCTGTTCTTTTTAAAGAACATTCTTTCTTCTCCCATATTCTTACAGCAGCATACCTAAGACAGAGCTCTCTAATACTCATGGATGTGAATGACCCTATTTTTTTTTTTTTGCCAGTCCTGGGCTTTTGAGCTCAGGGTTTGAGCACTGTCCTTGGACTTTCTCAAGGCCAGAGCTCTACCACTTGAGCCTCAGCACCACTTCGGCTTTTTCTATGTATGTGATACCAAGGAATCGAACCCGGGTCTTTGTGCATGCTAGGCAAGCACTTTAACCACTAGACCAAACTCCCGGCCCTGAATGACCCTATTTTAATAGAAACTTACTAAGTGACTTGTCCAAGGCATACAGCAAACAAATAGTAAGGCCAAGGCTGGAGGACACAATATTCTTTCATGCCCAGTCCTTCTCTTCCCATTGGAAGATGAGGATGATAACATAGCCACCAATAGAGCTTGGCCTTGTGCATGTGCCTGGTAGGAGAGGCTGAAATGTGGAAACAGAACCCCACTTCACTGATGGGAGAGGTTGGGGTCTTTATCCAAAGAACATTTAGCTAGTAGAGCCTGGATCTGTTTCTAGACCCCAAGTTCTCACTCTCCTGTTTCCCCAGTGCCTGGCGAGTTCTCCTTCTCCTGCAAGCCTGGAATGGACGGTAGAGAATACCAGTTGATTCCCCCCCCCCCCCACTGAGCTTCCTCAGCCAACAGAACAGAACTGGGCCCTGGCCTAAACTCCTAGCCCTTCCTCACAGGAAGGCCTTCCCCAAGCTGCCTCTACTCCCTTTCCCCACACCCAGCCTTGCCTTCTGGGACATGGTGCAGTGTGGGGAGAGGATCAGGGGTTCCCTAAGCTCTAGGCATGGTGGAGAGAAATGCTTCCTTCTGTGACTTTAAAAAAAAAAAAGCATAATTCAGTGACTACAGCAAGTACAAAGGAGTATAGGCTAAATCAATATTTAGAAGCTTAAATTAAACTAATTAAGAGCAAGCCTTAATGATTTTTACTGTCTGGGAATAAAAAAAGACAAAAGGCCCGACAAAAGGCCCACCTATATTTCATGATTCCACTTCAGTAGCTGGTAGTAACTTGGGGAAAGAGCAGAAAATAGAGCTCTAGCCACTTCCTAGGCTACACTGCAGGAGCTGAGGGCCTTGCCCTCGGTGACAGAGGATGGGGAGGAAGGCACGAGGAGACAAGTGAACAGGAGGCAAGGGACACATGGTCAAAGGCTGTGTCCTTCCAAGGTTCCCGAAGTCCTAACTCTGGTTCCTTGTGAACAGGATCTTATTTGAAAATAGTCTTAGTGGAGCAGTGACTCAGTGCTGGCCTTGAGTGAAAAAGCCAAATGAAAGCTCAAAAGCCGTGGGTTTAAGCTCCAGTATTGGTGTGTGCACACGCACATACGCAATGACAGAAAACGGGGTGTTCTCAGAGGAAGTTAAGTAGAGATGAGATCAGTAGGGAAGAGCTTCAGTCAGGATGCTCCTGGCTCTTGTGAGAGAAGGAAAATGCCATGAGAAGACACACTGAAGTGTCACTGTGTCTCAAGGCACGCCACCCGTGGAGTCACCAGCAGAAGCTAGCGGAGGCAAGGATAGCCCTGTATACTTTGTGTTTGGGTTTCTAGCTTCCAGAATGATGAGACAGTGGGTGGTTGAAGCCAGTTGCTAGTGCCACATGCCTATGGTAGTGTGGTTCACGTGGTAGAGCAGAACTGAGCAAGCAAATGCAAGGCTCTGGGTTCAAACCTCTTACTGCCTTAGAACAAAAATAATTTTTTGAGGTCCTAAGCTTGTGGTACTTTTGTACCTCAGCCCTGAGAAGTTCGTAACAAAGATCTGGATTCTGGTCCCTACACTGCCCTAACTACCCACGTAAACTCATGGAAGGTGTTCATCCTTCATGATCCCCTGGTGTTTTCCTCTGGAAATGGAGTTAGGACTGCCATCTTCTTTAGAGATGCACAGGTCAAATGAAAACATGCGGGTACTTAGGGCATGAGTTCTGTCCCTACACTACCTAGGCTCGTGTTTAGTGGAGAAAATCTGTAAAGAGATTCAAGAGCCATCTGGGAGGTGAGCAGCAAGGATCTGGCATATTCCCAGGACCAGTTTAAAGTCCAGTCACATCCTGGAACGGAGCTCAATTTTCATGGTTGGAGATCGTTTATGCATCCTAGGTTTTCCTGTTCTGTTTGCTAGGAACTCATCTTGCTGTCAACTTGACCCTAGTTTTTCTGATCTATAAGAAAAAAGGCTTGGATGACATAATTTTGGTTTTTCATTTTGATGCCAGTACTGGGATTTGAACTAGGGGCCTGGGTGCACTCATGAAGCTTTTTCACTCAAAACTGGTACTCTACCATTTGCATCCCATCTGCTTCTAGCTTTGGGGAGAGGAGTCTTATGGACTTCCTGATCTAGCTGGCTTTGAACCATGATCATTGAGTCTCGGCCTCTTGAATGTGAGCCACTGGTACCATGTTTTTAAAAAGTATTTTTAAATTTTTAAATTTTTTTGGTGGGTTGTGGGGCTTGAACTCAGCCTGGGAGCTGTCTCTGAGCTCTTCAGCTCAAGGCTACCACCCTACCCTTGAGCCAAGCCCCACTTCCATTTTCTAGAGGTTAATTGGAGATAAGAGTCTCGGGTCCTTTTGTGCCCAGGCTGGCTTTGAACCTTGATCCTTAGATCTCAGCCTGCTGAGGTGCTAGGATTACAGGCATGAGCCACCAAGCCCTGCTTAAAGCATTTTTTTTTTTTTAAAGCATGATTCTCAGGGCAGATGTGTGTGTGGTGTGTGTGGGAACATGTCTAGCATGTCCATGTCCTACCTGTAATCCCAGCACTGGGGAAACAGACGAAGGAGGATTGCAACTTCAAGGCTAGCTTGGGATACACAGCAAGACACTCTTTAAACAGTATCGTCAAAATAGCACTGTGTTCCAGAAACACTTCTCTGCTGTTAGATGATTCTGAGGGGAGCCAGCCAAGCCCCGCGGGCAAAGGGCAAAAGTGCTCTAAGGCAGTGCTCATCTGTGCCCCCTACTGCCTGCATTAAGGGAGAGAATTAAGGGAGAGGGAACATGAACAATTTTCCTCTGTCCTTTCTCTGCAGCTTAGCAGGCTTGAAGGGAACAGGAAACAACCACACAGGCAGCAAATAAAATCCCTATCGATCATGAGATGGCTGGCATCCCAAGCTCCAGTGTTCATCTGAAGCAAAGGTCCTAATGATCTACCCTGCTTCGCAGCCGACTTGTCTTCCAGCATAGCGGACCAGGGCAGCTGAGCCACGGGCTCAGCTCTGCAGGAACCTTTTCTGGGGGCCGAGGGAGGGTTTTCAGGTGATCTCAACATTGCTTCACCTTACAGCACTGTGGATGTGTGTGTGTGTGCGTGTGCACACGCGCGTGTCCCCAGTGGGGAGGGGACGAGTCTTCCTGGCCTGTGACCACCTTCCCAGCCCCGTACCCATTGCAGTAAACGAGTGAGCATCCGTTGGCATATAGCTCTCAACAGGGATGGGTCACATCAGCAGTGACACCAGGACAGTTAATACCCTCCATCGCTGCACTATCACCGGAGATTACCGACAAACTTTCCCTCACTATGGATTCTGCCCTCCTTACCTGTTGATATCACCTGCCTCAGGCCCCAGCAGCACCCTCTGTGTGCCACCATGACCTTGAACACGTCTGCTGCCAGCACCATCTCCCTCCACTGCCATAAGCCTGGGCATGGTAAGGACCAGCTCACCACAGACACATATGTCTACCTCACTGCTGGGATGTGGCCAGAACCAGGGGAGGACAAGGATTCTTTCCTGGATCGGGAGCTGAGATGGTGAGACCCTCACAGTAGAAGCATGAGGCCAGTTGAACACACTTGTTCAGAGTCAAGCTAGTACATGAGGGCACATGGACAGTGCCAGAGGACCAGGCGGCATGCTGTGGTGCTGGCTGGGTGAGCTAGGGACAGGCTGTAGCAGCCAGCCACAGCTCAGTACACTGCCTGGGGGCATAGCAAGGCAATCATGCTCCGGTTAGCAGTGTGGTTTTCAACCAGAGCTGCACCTTAGAATAGGAATCAAGAGAGAATTTCTTCTGTGGTGTGTGTGTGTGTGCGCGTGCGTGCGCGTGCCAGCCAGTCCTCAAACTTAAACCCACAGCCTGGGTACTGCCTCTGAGCTTTTTGTGCTTAAGGATAGCTCTGTCACTTGAGTTATAGCTCTACTTCTGCCTTTTTTTTTGGTGGTTAATTGGAGAGAAGAGCTTCATGGACTTTCCTGCTCAGGCTGGATTTGAACTAAGGTCCTCAGATCTCAGCATCCTGAGTAGCCAGGATTACGGGTATGAGTTACTGGCACCCAGCTTTTTTTTTTTTTTTTTTTAACATTTTTGTTGGTTTATGTTATTCCAGTGGGTTTGGATTTCATTGGTTCATCTCCATACTCATTAATGCTATATTCCAATCAATTTTACCTGCTTCATTATACTCCATGAGGGGATCTTTGAAAATAATATAGATATTGCCTTCTACTCTAGACCAAACAAATCAATCTCTGAACTGTTCGATCCAGGTGTGGTATCGAAAAAGATTCAGGATTTCTTTGACTGCAAATGTTTTAAAATATCAAAACTAAAACCAAAAATCTTAAAAATTGAATCTAGAACTGTTGACTTTGAAATACTTAAGCATATTGATGCCTGCAGTTTTCTCAAATGCACCAAAAAAGATATCGATGGATAGAGTGGGGGAACAGCAAAGTGATAAAGCAAATGTGAAAGGTTAAGAGTAGAATCTGGGGGGAAGGTGCATGGTAGCTTATGGTAAAATTCTTTAACTTTACAGCCCGTTGGAAATTGTCTGTAATAAAACATAGGTGGGGAGTGTGGGGGAGTCCCCGACCAGTTTTACTGCAGAGTCACAGATGGCAACTCCATAAGCAAGTGAGTCCCCTCCCTTTCTCCCTCCACACGAATGGAAGAACAAGCCTGCTGGACACTGGTGGCTCAGGTCTGTAACCGTAGCCACTCAGGAGACTGAAATCTGAGGATTGCTGTTTGAAGCTGGCCAGAGCAGAAAAGCCTATAAGACTCAACCAGCAAAAGGCTGAAATGAAGGTGTGGCTCAAGCGGCCGAGCATGGACCTTGAGTGACAAAGCCAAGCAAGAGGAAGCCTGCTGGAGCTGTAGATCAGTGCTGCAGCAGAACTGCCCGGGCTGTGTCACACACCCTGTGCCTGCACACACAGGAAGGCTGCCCAGACTCCACTAGAGGTCACTTGTTGTCACATGGCCCTGAGTTCAAGCCCCAGTACTGGCACAAAGGGCAGAAAAAAACAAACCATTTCTCATTAATCTCAATTTGGTCCGTGGCTTTCCAATCCAAAGCAGGAGAGGGGAGACTGCAGGCAGGAGGGAGCAGGCTGGGAAGATGCCTGCTTGCCCTGGGCTGGCCATGAGACCAGAGGCATGTACCACATCACTCCAGACCTGGTTCTGAAGCCATGCTCATCATTCTTTGCTTCCTAGGAAAAACCGATGAGCCTGGCTACGGTGGAAGAGGGTGCAGGAGGACAGAGCAAGGGACCCGGAGGATGGGTGAGGGTGAGATACACTCCTCCCTGCTCATCTATATGCTGCCCTGCATCCCCTGTGCCTGCCTGCCTGCCTGTCCTGGCGGGAGTGCCATGGCAACACCGTGCTCTTTAAACATGGGAGTTTGTGCTGCCATCGCAAAGCGGCATTAGGCAATTTAATTAAGGAGCTGGCAGCAGACAAACTTCGTGAGTTAAAGGCATTTTATTAAATCCCATTGTATTATGCAGCTCAGTTCCCCCAGGAGCTTCGGAGCTGGGAGAACACAGGAGAATTTGCCGGGTTTCTTTGCCTTTTCCTTCTCGTCTCCCGCTGCTTCAGGAAAGCACGAGCAGAGGGGAACCCAAGTGTGATGTCTGCTCCCCACAGCTGGCAGGCCCACAGATGGCAGCTTGGGACTATGAACCCAGAGCCTCTGTTCCCACAGGCTGTGGGGAGGTTAAAGCCAGGCTCTTCTGGGCCAGCTTGGGGTTCCATCACATGATCTCACCAAAGCCCTCAGCTCTGCGGTGGGAACCCGACACCCCCATTATACAAATAAGGGTGGTGCAGGAGGTGAAGTCTTATCAGTACATAGCAAAGAAGCCCACCTAGAGGCTTGGCTGTCTCACTGCCCATACCAGCTCCATGTGGTACCTAGTGACACAGTGAGCTGGCACAGGGCCTGTGACAGTCCGGAAAGTTCTGCAGTGGCATTGACACCCAGGACTCCAGCAGGCTCCTGGGCCATAAGCAGGAAGGAGACCTTTATGGCCTGGACTTCACAGCCCAGGCTCTGAAATCAGAGCCATGCACCTCAGTGCCAGGGCCTGGTGGAGCAAAGGGAAAGAAATCCTTTCCCACCTGTGAAAACTCACCCTGGAGACATCACACAAGATGTCTGCCCTCCACACAGCCTACACTCCTGGCCTCCATTTCCTCAGTTTCACACAGGAGTAGTGCATGCCTTGAGCCATCGATGACACATACTGGTATTTTGCTGTCCTGGGGCCGCTCGTAGGCACCACGGACAATTGAGAAAGGACCTTGCATGCCAGCTCTTTAGGTGGAGGAGGCAGATTAGGAGGAAGGAAGCTGTTGGCCCACCTTGAAAACAGCCCTTCTCCCCATCCAGTCTCCTCTGCTCCCTAGCACAGCCACTTCTGCTTAGGTAAAGTTGCCACATGCTTCCACAGCCAGTGGGGGACCATATCCTGAAGGGCTAGGCCCTGCAGAGGACAGCTGATGGCTTTCTCGGGTCCCAGCCAGGAGTCATTACATACCAAATGTCCAGCTTAAACCGTGATTAGTCATCTATACTGTAAGTTCATGTTGCTCCCAGCAGGGAGGGCTGGAGCAAAAGTGAGGAGACCTTAGAACCTTACAGCAACCCCACTTCTTACAAAGCCTTCTCCCATGAATCCTGTGCCCTGTGGAAGGCAGGGCACCCCAGGGTTACAGGAACCAGCATCCCAAGTGGCTGGGAACCTGTTAGGGTTTTGTGCATAAAGCTAACGTCTGTTTGCAAAGGTGGCTCAATATACTAGTGCACTATGGTTAAGAGGGAGAGTCTTCGTGGCTGTGATTGAGCTGTGTGTGGATCACAATGTGGGGTTCAGCCTTCCAAAGCACCTTCTAATCTACAACTCGTGTACTTTCCTTCATGATGGTCATCACTGGTCACCTGGCCCTCTCCATGTACTGACTGGGAGCTCCACAACAGCTCCTTTAGCACGAAGATGGCTTTCTCCAACTCAGTCCTGCCCTGGGCCTATTAGAGACCTGCTATCCCTCCATACTAGGTCATCTGATCAAAATCTCCACTCTACAAGCGGTGGAGGGGAGGGCTGAGGAAGAAAGTGGGAAAAGGACAAGAAAAGAGGGTCTCCAGATACAGAGTGGCAGGAGGGAAGGGCCAGAGCATCCCGTTGTGCTTTGTTTTGGGTCAAAAGCACATGATCTAAACTGTCACTTGCATCTACTTTGTATGTCTGTCTCTTACTTTTCTTCCGGCCTAACGACGGTTCAAAGGGTTTCAAATGCGAGGAAGTATGCACTGTAGGCATGTAGGAATGTATTGTCACTGCACAGCTTGGAAGCAAGGAGCTGGGAGGAGGATGGTTACATCCAGGAACAATGGCTGAGAAGGGAGGGCTGCTCCCCTGAGTAAATAAAGCTGTTTCACTAACCAGAGCCACGACCCAGGCTAGCCACCTCAGCTCGGAAGTGGGGATCCCCCATAGTCCACATTGTTCACACCCATCCTGCAGGGGTGGTGTGGCTGGCTGTGTTAATGATGTACTAGGAGACCAGCTCTGTAGGCCAGAGCTGGTCCACAGTGACCAGAAGATTCTGACTGTGGATAGGACAGGAGGAGGAAGTCAAGAAAAAGCTAGAAAGAAGGAAAAGAGGGCCTTGGGGAACCTGGCCTGGGCAGGGTTAATTGTTTCTTTCCTTCAAGAGATTCCATGCCACATTGAATAAATAAAATACTTCAGGGTCGCAAACGATGTGTTCTCCAGTATATTAGATAGCACCGCGCGGTTACCCATCTGTCAGCTGGCATCAGAGTGACGGATGACTTATCAAAAGCCACTCTGACATTTCCAAATGAGATGTTTTGATAGAAGTGCCATTCAACAGGGCCAAAACCCCAGATAGAACCTGCATGTAAATGAGGAACACTTGTCACCTTTGTCTCACCTATTTAAAGGTTTCTTGTGTGACAACAAGGCTTTCTCCAGGAAGGCTCAGGAGGGAGAGGGTGGATGGACTGTAAGAGGTAGAAGGTGGGCAGGTGAGAGGAAAGAGGCCACACCAATCCCAAAAGAGCCTACAGGGGAAGACAGAGTGGGAGAGCAGCAAGGAAGCCCAGGGGAAGCAGAGCCAGCTGAGTTTTGTGCTGGGTCACAGTGACCCAGCAGAAAGCAGCATCCAGAGCCAAGACAAGAGCTGTTCAATATGGTAGCCCCACATGCAGGAGGTGTAAGTCCAAACTAACATGTCGGCACTATACGTGGAAATCGGCACCAAATTTTGAGTACAAAAAAATGTATCTCAAGTTTTCCGCCTGATCATACTTGGAATACTTATGAGGTTCACGTCACTTGAATCCCTATGCGGCTTGCAGTATGTTCCCACTGAACAGTAGCTACCTAGAGTGGACCAGAAAGATTAGATTCAACTCCCACTTCTTCCACTTTGTTGGACTGGGCTGGAGAGGTGTCAGGAAGTGGCCTGGGCTGCATCTGGCTGGGTCAGGGCTCGGGCGTGAGGGACAGTTGAGCATCCCGGCCTGGCCTAACATAGCCTGGAGGAGTCTCCTGGAGGCATCTTCTCCAGGCTGCCTCAGTCTCCATGAGCTTTCCCGAGCACCTCATGCGTCTCCCCCATCCTCCCCGTGCCTATCTTCTCCTGACAAGGCCTGGGCTCAAGGGACCTTTGTCTGCACGGACCTGTCATGGTGGAGTTGGAGCCACCTTCTCCACTTTTCAGAGACTGGAGGCTCCCAGGGGTGGCAGGCTGCTTTGGTTGATAGGCAGGAGCTACTTCTGAGCAAAGGGGAAATACAAAGGAAATCTACAATGGAGGGAGGGATCCTGGAGAACACTGCATTAATTAAGCTTTTCAGCCTAAGTGGCACGCCAAGGTCATGAGGTATTGTAGATGGGTGGCTAGAACTCAGAAGAACCCAAGAATTAATGATAGACTTCATTCCAACCTAAGGTGGGTCAAGGAATGAAATGGGGATGCTGGGTCTAACTGGTGCCATCTTGGCCAGGTGGTGGACAGGAAATTGTGTTTAACAGGTACCCTCTTGTCTTCGTGCTGGAGGAGGGTGAAGTCCCATCTCCCGGACAAATTCCTAGAGGCAGGGATGGGGAGTTAGACAATAGGTTACTGGACTTGTCAGTGCTGTGCCTTGAACTTGGGAGACTTGAGTTTCCTGTAGCCCTGCTCCTGACACTATTGAGAACCAGACTAGTTCAAGTGCCATTATGCCATGGCTTGTGTCTGTCTGCTGTTCCTGGCTTTCTGGTCACCACAGAATCCCTCTTTAGCTCTCCATTGGAGTTGATCTGGTTAGTATTTTTCTGCTGTTTTCTAACAGTGTTAAGTGTGGTAGAGGGTCTGCATGTCTTTGAGGCAGGAGTTCACCTGAAGATGTCGGCTCTCCAATAAAGACTCCCAATTCAACCTCAACATGTGGCTTTTGGTTTCTCACAGCTGGATTGCAACTGAAATTTACCTTTTTAATAAGAATAGTTCCTAAAACAGACCTTAACTACTTATCTTCCAGACCAGTAAACCAGGCCTTAGAGGCCAACTTGAATTATGTAAACTTCCCTCCCCCTTGGAACAATGACTCTGCCCATTGAGGCTGGCCCGGGGGAGAAGATCAACACTCCAAGCGCCCTTACCCTTCAATTGTTAGAAGTGTTCATTCCTATAAATGCTCCTCTTTTCATTACATCTGTATCTTCTTCCTTTCCTCTTGCCTTTCATTCTTCCTCCTCTCTCTCCTCCCCCCGCCTTCCTCCTTCTCCTTTTCCCTCTCCCACTGGTCCTGGGGCTTAAATGCATGAAACACCAGCTCCTGACATTTACCTGAATTCTTCTGTGGGATAGAGGCCGAATAGCTGCACTGACTTTCTGGTAGTATGGCCAGGGGCATTTGACCTGGCTGTGCTGCCTCTGCTAGTATGTCTAGGTTCTGACTTCAGGACAGAGGACACCAGGTGGATGGATTTGCAGAAGGCCACAGAGCAATTCAATATCCAAATCCAGAAGCTCAGCCCCAGGGATTCTCAGTTTCAAATAACTAACAAGGCAGCAGTGACTGAGTCGAATGCCCGTCCACAGGCAAGGGACTGAAGCTGGGGCTGGCTCCATCCCCTTACCTGTTGCCACTCAGGACATAGAGCAAGAGTGCACACTGTCAAGGATTGGAATCTATGTGCCTTAATGTTGCCTGCAAGGTTCCTGAAGGGAGGGATAGGCCTGATTAATCTCTGTATCGCAGCAGCTGGCAATGGTCCTCAGTACACAGCTACAGCAGAATGAATGGCTCAATGAAGCATGCCAACCTACCAGAAATGGGCTGAAGTGGGGGCGGGAGTAGAATGCCTTCACCTGGGGACTGCTTGGGAGTATTCCTCCCCTTTATCCTGCAGCACAGGATACAAATCTTGAGCTAAAGCACCAGAGAGAAGCACCCAGGGACAGGATAATTAGCAGGAAGGGCTGTGGGGTCTGGATGGACTCTGACCCCATGTAACCTTGCTCATATCCCCCCCACCCCCAGCCTTAATTTAACCCAAGTTAAAGTTAAGCTTAGACTCAGCCAATCACTTCCTATTATGACCCTTTCCTTCCTATTACGACCCTTTTCCTCCCTCAATGGCTAGTGGCTGGCAGATATGATATTGAGCCCTCTGGACTAGCTTCAGAGAAGCGAGTTGGAGAAGCCAGGCCAAGCAGAAACTTCCTGGCTCCTGGAGGCAGGCACATACTCCTGCAAGTTGGGTCCCTGGAGATTGCACAGCTAGAGGTAACTGGCTGTGACACAGAGCCAGCCAGTAGTCAATTCTGTTCAATAAAACTTTGATTGCCTATGAGCCTTGTAAACAGACAGCTCCCCAGGGGGGAAGAAGGCACTCTGTTTTTTCCCTCCCTTTTCCTGTACCACCTGCCCTGGGCCCTGGGCCAGCCTTTATGCATCCCTCAGCCCCAGCTGGAAGGTGGGCAGCTGAGGGTTAAATGCCCACTAGCAGGTGAGGGCGCAGGGCGTGGGGGCAGTGGGGAGAGGAGGGAGCTGGGAATCACTTAGCCCTCATTAGTCCAAATTAAAATCAGGAGTGAGATGACAATTACAATTTGCAGTGGGCTAATTGTTTTTCTTCAGAAGTGGATCGTTTTGCAGATTGGGAAAATTAATTGTTTGAAGTCCCAGGTGGATTGGCTTTGAACCAGCAGAGGACAGGCCCCAGCCGCTACCTTAAACTACCCTCTATCTAGCCATGTGGTAGTGACTTCTGCCCTGTTCAGGTCAGGGGTGATTGGTCTAAGGATCCGGGGTCCTGATGATCTAACAAGTAGCTGAGGGTTGGGGAGAATGCTGGGAGACTGGCAGGGCTGAAAGAGGCATTCTGACTTGCCTGACCCCATGGCCACCAGCCCAGATGACGATGTATTCTAGAAAACATCGTTGGGTTTTTGCCAGACTTCCTAACTTCCCCTGAGCAGCCAGCAACCAGGGTAGCATCCATCATCCTTTCACTCAAGCCCAGCAGCCACTGTGCACCCAGCACTAAGCATGTACTACCGTCTCTCCTTATGGACATACATGTGTAAGTGAAAGGGTAGATGGTAATAAGGGCTCTGCAGGAACCAGATGAGAATGACTGGTATCCACAAGAGGGCTGTTTCCCATCTGACAGTCAGTTTCTAGACTTGGAAAAGGAACCTGGCTTTGATAGACTCCATAGTGCAAGTTGAATCTTCACTTGGAGGGGGTGTTGGGTGTGGAAGGACTTGATGTTGTCTTGTTCTGAGATGCTGAGATGCTGAAAGCTGAGCACTGGGAAGAGGCCTCTAGGGACTAAGGGTGCCCCCTGACTAGATGCCAGCACAGAAATGAGGACACTGGGTCCTGTAAGGAGCCGAATCACACTAATCAATCACCCAGGCATCCTTATTGAGTCTAGCCTGGCTGACGACCTTGGTTTTTGACTTTGTGAAACCTGGGGCAGAGAAAGCAACCAAGTCAACCCCAGCAGACTTTGGACAGTCAGAAATGTGAGGAGGCAAATGTGCGCTGCCCTGAGCTGCCCTGAGCAGCTGTATCTGCGGCCAATTGGTCAGGGCACCTAGGCAAACAATAAGATAGTGACTTGGTACTGCTCTGACCTGTGTGGGACTGCAGGAGGGGCCTTAGAAAGGGTGGAGACCAGAACAAGGAAGAAGCAGAGAAGACCACGAACTCGCTCATCACCATTACTCAATTTTAGCATGACAGTCTTGTACCTCCTCACACTCCTCCATCCTGACAAAACCAGATGATCACAGAAGTGTGTGTGTGTGGGGGGGGCATTGATGGGGCAACCCTCAGGGGACTTCTGAGGGGAGCTCTGAGGATACAGGTGCAGGGGAAAGTGGAATAGGACTGAGCAATTTTGGCTAAAGCCAGGAAGTGATTCCCCTGCTTGGCCTGCCCTGTCCTTCCAGCTATGGGCAGAGAATGGCCGCTGCTAGCACCTCTGCAGCTTCCTTTCTCCCCTCCGCCTTGCTTCCCCAGCTGGCTCCACATACCTGGGCACCAGGTGCCTGAGAATGGATTCTCCCAGTGGGCATGTTGGCATGTTGCCAAGCAGCACTCAGCAGGGAGAAACTTTTCAAAGCATCTTTAATTAGGGAGCTAATAGGAGGCTGGGGAGAAGCAAGACAAAGGTCGCAGGCAGCTTTGTATCCTGTCAAAACAGTGGCTGTGTGTGCCAATGGCAGGGAGGGAGAGGGCAGTGGGAGCCCTCTCCACCCACCCTCTCCCCACCCCTAGCCTGTCTCATCCATCTGTGTGCAGTCAGGCTAGCCCCAGCAGTTCAGGGCCTAGATGAGGAAGCAGAGCAAAGAAGACTGGATCGAAATTGTGACTTTTGTCTCGTTATGTTTGACTGGCAAGTTAATTGCTCTGGATCTGCTCTTCTGTACAATTAGAGTAATAATGCCTACTTTGCAGGTGGGTTGCTGTACACTCTGACATCTCTAGTCTTTACATGAAGCAGGTACCGAGTAAACAGCAGCTGTCTGTATTAGGAGAACCCCCAAGTGGGAATGTAGCCCCCTAATCCAATGCTGGGGATTTGAACCTAAGAAGGTTTGAACTCAGGAGGTCAAGAGTTTGAGGATGAGAACAGTATCTTCATTTTTTTTTTCTGTTCTGATACTGGGACTTGAACTCAGGGCCTTGCATTTGTTCAGCTTGCCTGATTGTCAGCTGGTGCTCTACCACTTGGGGCACACCTACACCCTAGCTTTTTGCTGTTTTGGAGATGGAGTCTCAAGCCAGCCCAAGCAGAAAAGCTTGCTAAACTGTGATCCTCCAGATCTCAGCCTTCTGAGTGGCTGGGATGCCAGGTGTGAGAGGTGGCTATCTGCCTCAACTCCCTGGTTTTTCAGTTGTCTAGGGGCACACATAGGAACTCTGGGCTTGAGTCCATCGGCAGGAAAAAGGCCTGTGGCTCTGAGGTGGAAGTTCTAAATGTCAAGGACAATGAATGGATAGAGCAGGCTCCCAGCCCCAGACTGGATACTCTTGAGAGAAGCCCAAGGGCTGATGCTGTTCCTTGATCACTAATGAACTTCACCCTTCCTCAGCTCTGATTCCGGCCCCTCCCTTATGAAATACTAATAGGCTGATGCTTAGCAACCACCTGGTACGTGCAAGGAACGATTCTTGTGCTCGGTGGCTCTAATACGCACAGCCCTACACAATTGTGAGGCTTTTATCTTCATTTATAAAGAGGAAACTAAGACACAGATACGTCTGATCTGCCCAGGGCCACATAGTAAAGCTGGGACTTGAACCTTTTGTAGTCTGGTCTCAAAGTCTGTATACTTACCCACTGAGCAACACTAACCCTCTCACCACATTGGGTTTTTCCTCTTTTGTATTCTTTCTCTGTATATTCCTTCAGGTGCTGATTCTATATCTGTTTTCTGCCAGGTCTGGGGGATGGATGGATAGATGATAGATGGATAGATGACACAAAATGATTAACTCCCAGCTTCTGCTCCGGGGAACGCTCAGTCACGGAGGGCACACGGTTTCTCACACATAAGGTGGTGAGATGTCACCTTAGGGTGATGGTTTTTGAAGCAGCACAGTGACCTCACAGCTCCACAGCTCCGCTCTTATTTGTTTCCTTGCATCCCTCTCCTGCCAATGGCTCTCCGTATCTACATATGACATATACAGTAATTGCATAGTATATTTTTTTATTCATGTGGGTGTTCTGGTACTGAGGCTTGAACTCAGAGCCTGGATACTTCCTATTCCTGAGCTTTTTTATTTAAGGCTGCTGCTGTATTGCTTGAACCACAGTTCTACTTCTACTTTTTTTTTTTTTTGATAGTTCATTGGCTATAAAGAGTTCAAGCTGTCCAAGCTGACTTTGAACTGTGATCCTCCGCCTCAGTCTCCTGAGTGGTTAGGATTATAGGTGTGAGCTACTGGTACCTGGCCCACAATATATCATTATCAAAAATAATAAAATATAGGAAAATAAGGAGGAAATCTAAATTGCTTTTCCTCTACTCCAGTTCTAAGCACTGAGATAAAATTTTTTTTTGTTTTGGGTCTGGGCACTGCCCCTGAGCTCTTCAGTTCAAGGTTACAGCCCTACCCTTTGAGCCACAGCCCACTTCCCATTATCTAGTGATTAACTGGAGATAGTCTCATGTTCTTTAGTGCCTGGGCTGGCTTTGAACCGTGATCCTCAGATCTCCGCCTCCCGGGTAGGATTACAGGCATGAGCCATCATGCCCCGCAGCAGTGTTCTATTTTGATAGCTATTTTTTCCCCAAGCTTTTCCCTGTAGTAATAAACTTAAACCTCTTTCTCTGGGTTGCAGGATCACCATTGTTTTTCACCTTGTTTTGGTGTAGTGTATACTTGAGTTGATTTTTGAAAAATGTATTGACAATTTGCCTGTTTCAATATGTCTCAATTCAACATGCATAGTCAATTGACAGTTCGACATGACTTCACACTGAAAACAACTTTTCCCTGAATGGCTGAAGACACTGTTCCATTGTCTGCTTGTTTCCAAGGATGCTATTGAAGTCTGCTGTACCCCCCTTTTTGGGGGGGGTAGTTCTGGGGCCTGGACTCAGGATCTGGGCACTGTCCTTGGGCATTCCTCAAGGATAGCACTCTACTTCTTCAGCCACAGCACCACTTCTGGCTTTGTGTGTGTGTATGTGTATGTGGTACCGAGGAACTGAAGCTGGGTCTTCATGCATGCCAGGGAAGCACTCTACCACTAGGCCATGCTCCCAGCTGTACCCTATTTTTTTCAACTTTCCTAGATACTTGTGGAATCTTTTGCTTTGTCCCTGATAGTCTGGATCTTTGTTTGCTTTGAGATGGGGTCTTGCTACCTAGTTTGGTCTTGAACTCTTGGACTCGAGATCTTCCTGCCTTTATTCTTGTTTGCTTTGAGGTGGGGTCTTGTTCTTTAGGCTGGTCTTGAACCCCTGGACTCAAGAGATCTTCCTGCCTCAGTCTTCTGAGGGCATTGAGTATGGGCATGTGCCACTGTAGTCAACTTTTGTGGTTGTCTTTATCATTAAATGTGTTTAGATAGAAAGTTCTCCTCCTCTAAGGAAGTATTTGGGATAGAACCTAGAGACTCATGTTAGGCAGTAGTTGTATCTGAACTCTAGGCAAAGCTTGTCTCAAATTCTCATCCTCCTGCCCCTCCCTCCACCTTGGGTTTGTTAGGATCACAGAAGTGAGCCACCACAAAGCATATGTATCTTAAATATATCCAAGGTCTCATTTCCACGAGCTCATTCTTCTTTTCTACATCTGCCTTAAAAAATAAGAAACAAAAACTAAAAAGCAACCCCAACCATCCAAATGCATATCACCTGATACTATTAGAGTATATTCATATAGTGCATATTACATATTACATTTATATGGTGCATATTATCATAATAAATAGTACATGCTAACAACATGGATGAACCTTGAAAACATGCTAAGTGAAAAGCCAGACACAATACCTCACTCATCGGATGATTCCATTTATATGAAATATCAAAAAGATGAATCCATAGAGACTGGGAGAATGTGGAGAATGAGTATTACATATGGATGAGGTTATTGAAAACTTTATAACATTAGATTGTGGTGGTGTGCAACCACCTTCTTGTATACACTTAAAGGATGCACTTTATGGTATGTGAACTATATTTCAACCTAAATGCCCCGTGTTCTTATTTTGGGGGCATAATATCCTCTTATCTCAGAAGAGAGCAATCACAGTGGTTGGTATAGATTGAATTTTCCCATCTTTGCATTGTACTTGCTATTTTCGAGATGCTATTTTCTGTTCATTTTGGCATATGCTTTTAAAAAGATACCAGATGCTTTCCTTAAAAATCCAATAGTTCTTGCTTAGGAGTTTGTATTTATGAGGGAGACATTGAAGAGTTCTGGGTTCCTAGGGGAAGCTTGTTAACCTGTGGGCCCCACCATGGGAGTTTTCAGTAGCTAACTGGAAGGGGCAAAAGGTGGCCTCATTGTCACACAAGCTTTCAGCAAATCTCCATTTTAAACACATTGCCTCTCTCATCTTCACCTACATTTGTCCCCATTTCCCCAAGTCAGCAGCACTTTGTGGGGCAGAGTGAGGTCAAGACTCTGTGGAAAGTAAATTCTCTAGGAGGCTGTGGAGATAAAGTGGAAACCATTATGGAGTGAAATGGGGTACAAGATCTTGGGTGTCACTATTTTGGCCCCTGCCCAAGATACCACTGAGTTCTGAGGGTCCCTGGCTCAGTGGCAGGAATCTGCTTTCCCTTGTCAAGTATGGCCATCCCTGCATGTCCCTGAAGTTTTACTTTTTTCACTACTCTTCCCACATGAGGCTTAATACTGCTTATCACTTTGGTCTTCTCTCTCCAACCTGGCCCTGAGGGCTAGTAGGGTTTTTTTCGTTTCAATGTTTTGAGTAGGTAGCATGGAGACACATGGATGTGGGTAGTCTATTATGTTTAGAAGGAAATAACCTTGTAGTTATAGTTGTTGGGAAGAAGCAGCAGGCAGTGGCACTCTCAAGTTTATCATAAAATGGGCTTTGCTGTCATACCCTGATCTGACATGAAACAGTATTTACTGCAAGCTGCACGTGTGGTAAGATGGGCACAGGAAGACCAGTTGGGGATGAACTTTCTTTTCTTTGCCAGACCTGGGGCTTGAACTCGGGGCCTGAGCACTGTCCTTGGACATTTTTTGCTCAAGGCTAGCACTCTGGTACCACATACACAGAAAGAGCTGGAAGTAGTGCTGTGGCTCAAGTAGCAAAGAATTGAACCCAAAGCTTCATGCATTCTAGGTAAGCACTCTACCATTAGTCTATGCTACTGGCTCCAGGATGGCTGTGCTCGTACTAGCTACTGTCAGCATAACTATCAGTCATATTTTGCTGCTGTTCATTGGGGGAAATTGGAGATCTCTAATCCATGGTCTCATGAAGGACTCTGCATCCCCTGAACAACAGGGGTCTACTGCATCTCCGTCACTATGGAAACTGGTTTTCTGGTGGCAATCCAGCTCAGCAACATCCCCAGTGATGTGATGCACATAGGTTCTGACTCTGGGCAAAGTAGTCCCCAGAGAGTGCTCCCTTCCTCCCCCCAACCCACCTTGCCATGACTAGCCATATCCTTCATCCAAGGGCTTCTCCCAGCTCGGGCACCCACCTTGCATAGGGCCTGGGCTGGAGCATCTTGGCTCAGAAAGAGGAAGGAGAAAGTGAGTGGCTTGTTGATCTGCAATCTTTGCAGCACCCCTGAATGTGTTTCTAGCTTCCCAGGACTTGTTTCATGATCCCTTTAGGGAGGAGGCTAGATCAGAGCTCTTAGAGTGGTCAACAGTTCATAACCAAGTGTCAGGTTCGGGGGGGTGGGGCTTAAAAGTCACTTGGGGGCTGGGAGTTTGGCCTAGTGGTAGAGGGCTTGCCCAGTAAGCACGAAGACCAGGGTTTGATTACTTGATACACACAAACAGAAAAAAGCTGGAAGTGGTGCTGAGGCTCAAGTGGTGGAGCTCTAGCCTTGAGAAAATCCAAGGACAGTGCTCAGGCCCTGAGTTCTAGCCCCACAACTGGCAAAAAGAAAAAGTCACTTGGGTTGGGCCTTGAAGTGCATTGCAGGTTTTTTTCCCCTTCCAGCATACTTACTATGCAAATGAGCTAATGTGTGTGAAGTGCTTAGAACAGCCTGGCTCATGGTAAGTGCTTTATAAGTGTTTGCTATTATTATTATTATTACTAAAATTGTATTGAGCTCAGGTCCATACGAAAATGAATTTCCATTTTCCCACTTTGCAACTCCCTTAAAGGAATGGACTGAGAACACCTGAGTATTTGTGGTCTCTCTACCTAACAAGATAAACTACCACTCCAATAGTTTTGTCCCTACCCTTCACTAGATACTGAAGTCACTCCCTGCCTGCCAACCCCAGGGCTACCCCTGGACCCTTTACCAAGAGTAAATGTTGATGCCTGCAAAGGAATTTGTGTAATCTCTTTTCAAGGGGTCCTCACAACTGCCCTCTTGAGTAGCAGGGACCGGGGACAGAGTAGAGAGAGCAGGTGGAGAGCAGCTTCTCCTGCCCTCATTTGCACCTACTGCTCCAGGAAAACCCTCATAGCCCTGCTCCTCCTTCCTCAGGTATATGGCTGACTCCCAGCTCTCCTGCTGCTCCAGGACGTTCCTTCTCCAGTCCACAGAGGTGTCCCCATTTCTCCTTGCCTTCTCTTGTTCACCCAGCCCCCACCATCTCCTATCCTCCCGATCTTGGAGATCCTTACAGACAGGTCTTGTACTTCTTTACAGCTCTGAAGACCGGCATGGTGCCTGGCACATGGTCAACAGAATTTGTGTCAAAATATTTGTGTTTTCTGTTTTGAAATAGCACAATCCTCTGTGATGTTTTGTCTCGTACCTGCCTGGTATCCTCTGCCTGCTCTGTCTTCTGTCTCCTCCGTCTCCCTCCCTTTCCCCCCCTCCCTTCCTCTCTCTCTCTCTCCTTTGCCTGCTTGGCTGGGTAGGAAGGAAATGGTGTTTCCTTGGGCCAGGAAAGCCCTCTGCAGCCTCAGCTTCAGGAGAGGCTGAACTAGGAAGCACAGCACAGCATGGCTGCACTGAAACCTCCGCATGAGAAGTCGGCTTGTTCTGTGTAATTTCCATCTCATTTGTCTTTTCATTTGTAGTTGTGATTGGCCAATTTCATCTGGAATGTGCCTGGACTCTGGCATCCACACACAACAAATAATCATCCCCACTAGCTGTCTAGAGAGGGACTGGCAGGAGAGCTGGCCCAGGTTTTCCCCAGCTGTTGAACCTCCAGTGTCCCAAAGTTCGAAGGACAACATACATCCATGATTTCCACAAGGCAATGGGGGAGGGGGTGACCAGGGGCTTGGGGTGAGGCCTGAACAAACCTGGTTTTGCCTCAGGAGAAAAGAATGGAGACGTTTTTGGCCCTTCTAGGCGGCGTAGACAATGCTGAGTGAATTGAAGTCCCCTATTCCGATACAACTCAAAGCCCAGGTGACATTTCGGTTGCTGGGTCTCCAGATGGTTACTTCAGTTAAGGATCGTAAGGGAGCAGAGGGAGTGGTGGGGCGGGGTGAAGGTGGTGAGTACATTCCATGCCTTGAACTGCATGGTGACCACATGGCGGGGCACTGTACTGCCCGCCCCCCCCCCCCCCCCGTCACTCAAGTTGCCCACTTAGGATCTGGTTGCTTTATCCTGTGAGTTCTACTTTAATAAAAACCAGTGATTTTCAAGATGTGCATGAGAATCCCATGGGAGCTCATTTAGAACAGACTTCTGGACATTCTGGAATGGAATCACTTGAGTCTGGAGTGCTGCTGAGAACCCACACTTTTACTGTTCCCCCACCCCATCTCGTGGCTAATTCTGAGGTAGGAAATCTACAGACCAGGCTAGACCACGCAATGGCTTAGATATCTGCCTGGCTAAGCCCTAATGGCCTAAATGCCAGCCTGCTGGGAGCCATGTGAGACAGATGCCCTGGACAGGGCTAGAGAGGGTGGCCAGCTGCATCGTAGAGGAAGTGTGAGAATCACAGAGGTGACGGTGGGAAGTAGCTGCTCCCTGGGACCAAGAGCAGTTCTTTTACAGAGAATGAGAATTTCTGTCAGGAGCACACTTCAGGACTCCTGTTCCCTGGGAAAGCTTCATGGAGTGGCCCGCAGCTTGGCAGGTGTAGCGGCTGGGGAGGGGGCTGGGAAAGCTGGGCCTGAGCAAGATCCTGGGATGGATTAAGAGTGCTGGGTCTTCAAGCTGGGTTCCATTTCCCAGCAAGGGCCTGCTGCTCCACAGGGATAAGAATTGGAAGACTGAGGATTCATGGCTAACGATGAGATCCTAGGGAGGGTGTAGACAAGGTAGCATTTCCAAAGATAAATGCCAGGACAGCAGGCTGTGTGGAAATGTACGCAAGGATGTCTTCTGAGCCGCCCTGGCTTGCTCCAGCCCCTGTCCCCAACCTCTAGGTCTTCAACATTTACAAACATCGCCCAGCCGACTGGCCCAACAGTTCTGGGGCACTGTTTTTTGTTTTTTTTTTTTTTTTGGTTTGTTGTTTATGTATGTGGTACCGAGGAATCGAACCCAGGTCTTCGTGAATGCTAGGCAAGCACTCAACCACTAGGCCCAACTCCTGTCCTCTGTGGCACTGTTTTTACATAGATCTGCTTTATGGATGATGGGACCAGGACTAAAAATTCACCAATGTTTCCAAGGTTTCAGACTCAGAAAAAAATAGAACTCAGGTTCATGTGACTTCAGCCCCCAAAGTCTTTTCTACATTCCCTGCTGGCACCCCCTCCCAAGCCTTTACTGGCAGGGCAAGCAAGAATTTACAAAATGTAGCCAGACACTCATGGCTCATGCCTGGCATCCTAGCTACTCAAGAAGCTTAAGATCTGAGGATGGGGGTTTGAAGCCAGCCTGGGTGGGAAATTGACAAGACTCCTCTCCAATTACGCATCAAAACAACCAGTGGGTCGTTCAAGAGGTAGAGTGCAAGCCTTGTGTAGAAAACAGCACAAGGACTTGAGTTCAAGTCCCACTATTGAACACACACACACACACACACACACACACACAGAGAATATGCAAAATGTTCTCTTATACATTTTCTTATTTGCTGTTTGTAAGCACTGGAGTGAGGCAGCAAGAGTGAAGTCTTGTTCTATGAAAGAAAAATTAATCTTCAGCTAAAGAATAATCTGCCCAAGGTCAAATAACTAGTCAGCATCTGGACCTGGGACTCCACAAGTTACATGGAATTAAATGTGCCCCAATCCTTTAGAGATGGAGAACCATAGCCCATTGTTAGGTCCAGGAAGACTGGAGACCACCCTCCTTAGGATACAGCTTGGTTTCATGTTGGACACTGGTCTTCTTGTGTTCCTTGCTGCCCTCTGATTGGCTCAGGGGACTGAGCAGAGGACAAGAGCCCCAGTGGGGTAATGGAGGTCCAGTGAGCTATACAACGAGGTAAACCTGAAACTACATTTCCTGAATGCTTCATTTCCAGGGGCCTTTGAGGGTACTATATATCCTGCTCTGCCTCAGCTGCCCTCCCCGAATGTTTCATTTGGTCAATAAAATGACTGGTGCCAAGAATGCAAGAATGCAAAGTGAGAAACAGCCAGTGCTGGAAGGGCAAGGCGGGAGGACCAGACAGTGCCCTCTTGTGGCAAAGGGCATCTGGCCACATCAGCTCAACAGACCTGGGGTATGTCAACAAGCACACAGGTAGGCACAAGGACATGTCCTACTGGGTCACAGCCCAGACCCAATGCACAAGGAACTTTCTCAGGCATTCTCCCTGGTTAACCTATGTCCTGGGTTAACCTGCCAGTATCTGGGTTCATTTAACATGCCAAGTCTTCAAAACAGTGGCAGCCATGACGGATCCTCAGTCTGCTTGTGCGTGTAGGCTTGGATTATTCTCTTGCTTCTCTCTCTTTAGCCCACTTCACGCTGGGAAATGCTCCCCTCCCCCATCCTCTAAGACAGACCTAATTAGAGGAGCTATCAGGGGCTCTCATCACTGCACACTCAAGCACAAGTGGAAATGCTGTTTGGATTATCCTGGGAGCTGCTTGTTGTGTCTGTTTGTGTTTCCTCGGATTATCCATTCTCTGCGCCCTGCCTTCCATCACCTTCCTAATGGAGAGGCAGGAGGCAGCCCGCATGGGCCAGCATTCATCTTCCCAGCCTTACCCTTTCAGAGGCTATTAAGCTGCTCCTGGCAGATCTAGGAGAGGAGAAAAAATGAAAACAGTACACAGGTAGCCGTGGAGGGCAAATGGACTCTTAGAACCCATTCATTGATAAGTCAGGCCAAAGAGAAATGCTGTTGGGCTTCTAAGGTAGAGAACTCCTTCAGACAGCAAGGCCCAAGGAATGGGTTTCTGAGCTGGGCTGTCCACAGGAATAGGCCAGGCTGGGTGGGTCTGAGTTGAGGGCACTGAGGTTCACACCTCAGCTAAAACATTAGAAAGTATTCCCCCGTAAAGCACAGCAGAAGAACATCTGGAAGCTGGCAGACCAGCTCGGCTAGACTGATGATTGGCAGCCTCATCTGATGGTCTTCCCTTCCTCTCTGGCTGTGGCCCTAGCACTCTGCGAGGTCCTTTTGAGATCCTGCTCCTCACTGTGCTGCCATCTGCACCATCCTTCGAGCAGATTACCCTGCCTGACTTTATGACGAGGGAGGCAGGTGTGACTTCCTTCTCCCCCATCGCTCTGCCTTGCACACCTCTGCCCAGGCCTGCCAATTCTGCCTGCATTCCCTCTGGCTTGCAAAGCCATTTCCTCTTCTTAAAAGCCAATCTTATCCTTTCCCCACTGCCTCAGGAAACTCAGTCTATTGCTTGCTTATCTGCTCACCACCTTTAAGAAAAATAAATGCCCCTCCCGGTCTGTTACTGCCCCTATGCACAAACCTCTCCTGCTCATCTCATAGCTCTTTTCAATCCAAGCACATTTATTTTCTAGCTTTCAGCCCTTGGGAGCTCCAGAGAGGATCTGCCTGCATGGCTGACAACCCCTCCTTGGCACTCTTGTTCATGACCTTGTACAGTCTCGGATTCCGGATTCCGCTAGCGTTAATCTAGAGCCCATCTCCCACTCCAATCCTTCCCTCCCGATCAGTTCTCCCAGATACCAAACTTTCATTGGAGTCCTTAGAACATGGTTCCTAATTCAGACGTATCACTCCCACTACCCCAATAACCAGCCCCACTCCTAACAGTCCATTTTATCTCCCCAAATACCATTCCATCTCCCCATTCCATTTGCAAGTCATCCTTGCATTACTATAACCAAAAACTTAAGCTAATCAACTTAAAGACTTAAAAGGACCCCACAGTTTTGGAGGTTTCAGCCTATGGCTGATTGGCCCACTGCTTTGGGCCTGTGGGGAGTAGGTGATACAGAAACTGTTCCCCTCATGATCCTACAATCCCACTACCTGCACCCCCTTCCCTTCAAGACTCCACACCTCCCAATACTGCCACTTTGGGGACTAAGTTTTTAACATGTGGTAGGACTTTGGGAGACTTATCCAGAACACAGTGCCATCTCTCTAGGACAATGAATCTCCAGCCCTTTCTTTGCAGCTCTCCTAATGGCAGAGGGCTCAGGCATTCCCAGGGTTCTGGGAACAGTCTCAAATGGCTGCCAAAAGACCAAAATTACTCTGAAGTCTCATTTAAAACTGTTAGTGAACGTCATCGTTAAACATCGACTTGTTTTCCTGTAACATTTCCTCCCTGACTTTTGGAGAAGCATGTTCCTGGAACTAGGTTTTCCAAACTCAGTGTAGGCCCCCCTCCTGCAGGGAGAATGCTCCAGTGTGCGGGTAAACATGTTCTCTGACTACACACCAACCTTATTGCACACGCCCTAGCACTAGTAATTATTCTGGATGGCTTTGAGGGTGACTCATATCCAGTAGCAGTTCCTTGAGCCAGGGCCTGGTAGCCCCCAGTAAGGCCTTGATCTACTCAAATCCTAAGTTCTTTTCAAGGTCAAACACCCTCTCTGAAAGTCCTACTTTGGGCACCCCTCTCACCTCCAGTGTGTCCCTGAAAGCAGGGGTTGGGTCTCTTGTCACCTCAGCTCCCCAAAGGGGGGTGACAGGAGGTACTCAGCAAACCCATTTCCTGGGCGCTGTGCCCAGGGCCAGACGAGTCCAACTTGTGGTTCTTTCCAGTCACTTAATCACATTTGGCTCTCTACACCTGAGGTTGAAGACTTCCAGCAGCTCCACAAATCCTCCTTAATTAAACCTCCTGAGGCCCCTGCTGAGTGGCAATAACTTGTCACCTCTTCTACAAGCAAAAACACCCCTGCAGTCCTTTCAGCTTAGGGTGGGTACTTTCAGATTGTTTCTGCAGACAGCTCCAAGCCAGCCTGACTGAGGACCTGCTGGGAGGGTAGTTAGTGTAGTTAGTGGTGGCAGAAAGCAGGGACTGGTAAGGCTGCTCTGCCATTTGATAAAATGAGCAATCTGCAAATTAGATCCAAAATAACATGCAAATATGGCATGCATTAATTTGGAACCAATAGCTTTGAGCATTTTATGCAATAAAATGCCAGGCCTGTAGATGATCGTATTTACTGCTCCAATTTTCCTTTCGTGATATTCAAAGTGGAACTGGGAGTATGGTCACTACAGAAGACACTAGCAGGAATATATTCCCTTACCTATATCCAGATGCAGGGAAAGTCGGACAAGAGTCCACTTTATCCACACCCTCCCTGGGAAGAATTCTGAGTGCCTACTATGTGCAAAACACCAGGCTGGTTCTAAGAACAGAGGCTGTGGTACAGTTATGCTAAGTATAATGAATATATACATTTTTTTTGGTGGGTCTTGAACTCGGACTGGGCACTGTCTCTTGAGCTATTCAGCTCAAGGCTACCTCCCTACCCCTGGGCCTGGGTGGTGTCCCTGAGCTCTTAAGCTCAAGGCTACCCACTCCACCTTTGAGCCAAGTCCCACCTCCCATTTTCTAGAGATTAACTGGAGATAAGTGTCTCAGGTCTTTTTATGCCCAGGCTGGCTTTGAACCTTGATCCTCAGATCTCAGCCTCCAGAGTAATTAGGATTACAGGCATGAGCCACCACCAGCTACAATGAGTATTTCTTAGGTACCTATTTCTGCCCATGAAATGCTATCTGCTAACCAAGGGACTTGGGTAGTTTTCTCCTTTGTAACATGGGATTAACCATGGGTGAATGCTTACAGTCTAAGGCACATCTCTCGCTCAGAATACTACTTGGTGACAATGAGGAACAAACTAGTCATACTGAAGCCACCTTGGATGAATCTAAAAGAAATTATGACCAGTGCAAAAAAGCCAACAGCAAAAGCTTCCTTTAACAGCTGGAAATGGTATCCATTTTTATGGAACAGCAACTTTTGATTTTACAGTTAGCATAGATTTACTCTGAGGTTAATATGAAACACTTAAATAGCATCTAGCACATAGTGAACTTTCAGTATGAATTATTTCTTTACTGAGGAAGGGCAGGAAAAAAGGAAAGCACAGATATCAATTTCTTTATGTAACTAACCTCTGCCAAGGCATGGTCATCTGGTTGACCCACACCATACCTGGAGAGGGTCTGCACCTCTTTTTTTCATGATCATTTAAAAAATCTATTTCAGTGATGTTTACAGGGGCTACAATTACATTCCTCAGGTAGTGAGTCCATAACTTCTTGAACATTGATACTCCCCATGTTTTTCTCCTACTTTCCTTCCCCCATCCCCTCCCAAGTCATAAAGTTCAATTCCAACATATTGTCTTGTGAATATCTGTTACATTGGTTCACTTGAGATCATTTTTCAATTTAAAGACTTTTCATCAGAAGGAAGGAGGTCTTTCATTAATAGATTCATGTCTCAAGTTTTTTGAATCTGGGTCAAACCTCGTCTGGTTTTGAACTCACAGTTCTCCTACCTCCTGAGTTATAAGCATGGACCACCATACCTGACTTCCTGAAAAAAATGTATCTATATTGGCAGTACTAGAGTATGAACTTGGGGTCTTTCATTTGCGGACAGGTACTTTTACCACTTAGCCACAGCTCCCTCTTTTGCTTAAGTTATCTTGTAGATATTTTTTACCTTGGTCAGATTCCCTACCTATGTCTCCCATATTACTGGGATTACATACATACACCACCATTTCCAGCCTGTTTGTTTATAGATTTTTTTGTGCTAGTCATGGGGCTTGAACTCGGGGTCTGGGCACTGTCCTTGGGCTTTGTCAAGACTAGAACTCTACTACTTGAGCCACAGCACCATTTCCAGCTTTTTCTGTGTGTATGATACTGAGGAATTGCACCCAGGGCTTTGTGCATGCTAGGTAAGCACTCTACTATCAGGCCAGGCTCCCAGCCCCTAGATGGAGGTCTTAATGTTTTTCATGGTTTGGTCTCAAACTGCAATCCTCCCCATCTCTACACTCCCCAGGTAGCTGGGATTACAAATGTGAATGGCCATACTTGTTCCTCTGAATACTCTTGAATGCTGAAACTATGCCAGGTACCAGTGGTGCAAGGGAACTTAAAAGGTAAGGGGTCTACCTTCATGGAGATAAGGAGGTCACAGTTTGTGATGAGATAGTTTTCAGATGGTGATTTAAATGGGAATCATGATGGGTGAGCCCAAAGACGAGCATGTTTAACAGGAGTCTGGTAAAATTCCAGAGGTTTAGAGGCTTTTCTAAGGAAAGGTTGTTTAAACTTTGGTTGAAATTTTGGGGGGAGGATGGGATGGGAAGAATGAGGAATGGTCAGAGACCAGCATGTGTGAAGGTCAAAAAGACAAAAGGAACTGGAGCCAGGTACCAGTAGTTCACGCTTGTAATCCTAGCTACTCAGGAGGCTGACATCTGAGGATCATGGTTCAAAGCCTGATTGGGCAGGAAAGACTTGTAAGACTCTTTATCTCCAATTAACCACTAGAAAAATGTAAGTGGTAGAGCTGTGGCTCAAAGTGGTAGCTAGCCTTGAGCACAAAGAGGCTAAGGAACAGCACCCAGGCCTGGAGTTCAAGCCCCAGGATTGGTACGCGCGCGCATACGCATACGCACACGCACACACACACGCACACACACACACGAACTGGAAGAAGCCCATGTGCGGAACATGAAGGAGGCATGGGGTCACAGGGTGCTATGTGGCAGGCCTAGGACAGTTCTCTAGTGTCACCCTAAAAAGCATGGGGAAGGGGTTGGCGGTGGTGGGTAGTTCATTGAGATTGTGGGAAAATGTGACTTGGGTTAGATCTGTATCTTAACAAGTAATTCTAGGTGTGGTGCAGATACCAGACTATAGAGGAATAGGGGGGGACAGTCAATTAGAGGGCCAGCCCAGAAGGCAGAGGTGAGGACAGTTTGAACTCAGGTGGAGCAAGCAGTGGAGGCAGGCAGGGGGCTGTGGCTAGACCTAGGTGCTATTTTAGAGACAGATAGGACCTAGTGATGGCCTGGATGTCAAGAACTAAAAGAGTGGACAATGACTCCTGTCTATGGCTTATGCAACTATGCAGAGGCGACACTGCAGGAGGATGAGGCTGGGGTTAGATGGCACCAAAGATTTAGGGGGAGAATCATGATTCTGGCTCCAGACAGATGTCCCCACAAGCCTCAGGGTTCACTAAGTTAGCTACCTAGGCAGGTGCATATGAGCACGCCAACCTGAAGTGAACAGACAGGATGGAGACTGGATGGTCCTCTGCAGGTGGCAGTGACAAAAGCCACTCATGTGGGTTGAGATGGCCTATGGACAGAGACCCCAGTCAAGAGTACCACCAATCATCAGAAGGAACACCCCCCATTTTAAAGATGGGGGGTGGAGAGAAGGGGACACTGAGTCAGCAAGGTGATATCAGAGTGGCCAGGGAAGGCAGGAAATGGGGTCAGAGAATCTTGGGAAAGGCAGGGGTCATGAAGGAGTGATGTCAGGCTTCTGACTTCTAAAACGTGTCCCCTGGCTTGAACAGGGAGGGGAGCTACTTCAGCAGGTCTGGGGAGGAAGCCAGACTGGAGTGGGGCTGGGGAAGGGGAAGGAGGAGAGGTGGGCGGTACCCAAATGGAAGCTCTGGTTAAGCCAAGTCTCTTAAGACACTTGACTGGGAAGGAAGATGGAGATACGAAGTGTGGGCTGTGGGCAGCCAGCAGGCTCTGGGAAGAGTTTCGCTACTGTTTGTTTCCTGAAACCAGGAGAAACTTGAGCATGAGGGATTTAGAAGCAAGGTGGGGAAGTGCTGACCGGTGAGAACATGGCTTCTTGGGTTGGAACAGGAGGAAGAAGAGGGTACAACAGAGGCAGGTGTGCCCGCCCGAGGGTTTGGTGGGACAGGGTGGGGAGTTGTGCCCAGGACTGTGTGTGAAGTGGGAGGTGAGGTCCGCAGCTGAGAGCAAGGGTGGAGGCGGAGGGTTGGGGAGGAAGTGTGAAGTAGCCATGGGAGAGCCACGAGAGAGAAGCAGTGGATATGGTAGGAACATTTCATCACTTCTCAAGAACAAGCTGGGTGCTTGTACAAACTCACCCATAACCCATCTGCCTCACTCTGTGTCTGTGTGTGTGTGTGGGCCCAGCAGGTCAGCTCTCTGTAGGCAAAAAAAGCTGGCGCCATGAGCCCAGCACAAGGTCTGCTGGGTACCAGTGGCTCATGCCTCAACTATTGAGTTAGGAGGCCGAAATCAAAAGGATCACAATTTGAGGCCGCCTAGACAGAAAAGTTCATGAAGATCACCTCCCCGTCCGGGTGGCACATGCCTGACAGCTATGTTGCAAAATCTAACATAGGCAAGTGCCCAGCCAGGAAGTAAGACCCTATTTCAAAAATAACCAGCAAAATAGAAGCGTATGGAAGACCCTGGAGCCTCGAGTGGGGCCGCTCTTGAGGATGAGGGAGTTAGAAATGCCGTCCAATCCTAGGAGGTCTAAGGAAATGATGGCCTTCCAGGGTGAGATGAAGAGAGAAGGTAGGAGGGAAGTGACAGATCTGGCACAGATCCAGAAGTTAGGAGTTCTAGCCCCAAGGCATCAACATGCTATGTGACCTCAGGCAAGACCTGGAGTGGGGGTGGGGGGAGTGACTGAGGCAGAATATCCACCCAAGTTAGCCAACTCCAACTGCTTTGAAGTATGCAGATGGCACACCCCTCCCTCAGGTTCCTGCCTACCTAATTGCTGAGTCCTTACGACTGGGGCCATGGGCTATAGTGGGAATGCAAAGGGCCTCAGACTCCAGGCATTCTATTGGCACAGCTCTGGTACATGGTCTGGGGGAGGCTCACAGAACAGTGTACCGTGGGCAGCGATGGGAGGCAAGTGAGGTCCCAGGTCTCTTCTACCTCCCAGTACCAGCTGAGAGGGAGCTGTGATGGCTCAGGTACCTCTTTGCACCAGCTCCCATAAGCCTCTACTCATACCTGTAGCCCTAACTACTCAGGAGGCTGAGATCGGAGGATCATGATTTGAAGCCAGCCCAGGCAGGAAAGTCTGCAAAACTTTATCTCCAGTAAACTATCAAAAAAAAAAAAAGGCAAAAATGGAGTTGTGGCTCAAGTGGCAGAGAGCTATACTTGAACAAAAGAAGCTCAAGGCCCAGGACGAGCACCCCCCCCCAAAAAAAAGCAAAACCCACAAAAAATACACAAACAAAAAAACCTGGTGGCGCAGTGACTGGGTCCCTCCATTGCTTACCCAGCTCTGGGACACTCGGTCTTTTTGGGAACTTGGGTGATTTTTATCTCCCTACACACAACTGATATAGGGCTTTCCAAGGGCCTGCCACTTCTCAGGAAGCTACAGAAGATCCAGTCACAGATGTCACCAAAAACCAACACACCAAAAACCTAAAAAGGAAAAGGAAAGACCTAATACATGGCCTGGTACTTGCTACCCAGTAGGTGTTCAATAAACACTTACTGAAGAAACAATTTGTAAATATTTTTAATTTCATCAAGATTACTAGAATTCTTTATTGGGTCATTCTGCTCCTGTGCCTTTGGGTAGACAATGAAAACTTTGTGTATGCTGACACTATGGCTTGAACTCAGGGCCTGGGCATTGTCTCTGAGCTTTTATGCTCAAGACTAGCCATGTGAGCTGTAGCTTCACTTGGTTTTCTGGAGGTTAACTGGAAGTCTCATGGACTTTTCTGGCCAGGTTGGCTTCAAACCATGATCCTCAGATCTCAGCCTCCTGAGTAGCTAGGATTACAGGCATGAGCCATCAACACCTGGAAAAGACTATGTTTTAAATACTGTTTATCAGAGCTTACTATGGGCCAAGCATTTTACAGGAATCCGTGGGTTTTCATTTTCACAGCACTGTGAGCCTGCTTGCTATGTGAATCCCATTTTAGAGATCGGCAAACGGAGGCCCAGTGAAGTAAAAGACATGACCCAAGTTGGAGATGTGCTAATCAATGGCCCAAGGATTCTAAACATGAAGGATCCAACTTGAAAGACCATGCTGTTTTCAGCCCAGAGCTGCCTCCCACAATTGCACAACAGGGTGACATGACAAGTGATGGGAGCAAAGAGGGAGGCAGAGTTGTGTGTGCAGAAGCCTGTAGAAGCAGAAGTCAGAGGCTCCCCAGTGCCTGCCCTGGGAAGTGGTTCTGAGGTTGGGGAAGCTTTGCCAGAGGAAAGTGGAGAAGGGTCAGGTCCCTGCCCTTCTCCTCTTTGATGGCACAGCTGGTTCTCCCCCTCCCCTTCCCTCCCTGCACCTACATAATCTGCCATTTCCCTCAGTGCTGCCCTGCTTAGTTCCAAGTGTTTGAGAGGCCTAGAAACTGCAAAGTCCTGAGGACACGCTGTCTTCACTCCTCTCCCCAGGAGGCGGAGCAGCAGGATCTTGGGCCTAGAATGGCCTCCTTGTTCTCAGAGTCAGGGGAGCAGGCAGGAGAGTGACAGAAGACATGAGTGCCTGACCTGCCACAGACAACACGGCTGTCAGCTCTGCCCAAGTCTGCCTGACAGGTGAACAGCTGCGCACTACATCTGTCTGTTCATCTGCCTCCCTTGCAGGGGCCTGCAGAAAGCTGAGGTTCCTTAGAGGGGAGGCTGCAGACCCAAGGCAGTATTCTCCATTGGGATATTAACCAGCCAGGACTAGGAAGGGTGGGACAGAAAGTAGATGTGTCTCCATCCGGTGCAGAGACCTTCCCATGCCCCATCCCCGTCCTGCCTCCTCCCCCTTCTCCCAGCTCCCTGGGCTCTGCCTGCCAAGTTCTGCAAATTGCCACACATGCCAATAAGTCATTAGAAACCAGAAGGGCAAATGTGGGGTTGCCATGGAGACTGACACCAGGCACTGGCAGCCCTGGGGGCCGGCTGGTGGCTCAGGTGTGCTGTGGGGACTGTTGGGAAGGCCAAAAATGGCTGGTAGAGGAGAGAGAACGGGGCTACGAGGGTGCTGATTCCATGCAGGAAGTGGGCTCTGCTACCAACTCTCCTTCCCCCCTGCATCCCAAAGCCCCTACTCCTACCTACTTGCAGCTTTCTGGGGTGATGGAAGCCAGGCAGGCCCAGAAAAGGTATTTGCTTAAGTGGCAGCAGAGCACCAGCCCAGCTCAAGGAAGTCTGCCCTTAGCCCCTCACAGGCCATCAGCCAGGCTATTTGGGGTAGCGGAGGAGAGCCGAGCAATACTGTCCCAAACTGGAAGTCGCTCATTTCAGACATTTCAAACTGGGTTCCTCAGAGTCACTGTTCAGTGACCCTGGAGGACTGGGGCCAGGTTGGTCAAGAGGAGGCCAAGTGTAGTTCTAATCTACCTGCTCTGTTTTTGCTTTATATTTAGTTACCTGTGGCCACTATGACAAACTTAGTAGCCTAAAACAACATTCTTCTCTCATCTCCTTTGCTGTCCCTTGGGTATCTCATATTGTTACAGTATCTCACTTTGTTATCTGATATATTGAATTTATTTGTATTTGGTTATTTGAAATTTGATAGGGAAGGGGGGAAAACCAAGACGGGGGTGGGGGGGTGGGGTGGGGGGAGGGTAATGGGTACCAAGACATGTGAAAGGGTATCAATGTATGTGAATTAATGCACCTTCTATCTGGCAAATATCATGTAACCCTTTTATTAATTACAATAAAAAATATAAAAAAAACATTCTTAGAAGTCTGAAGTTAGAAGACTGAAAGGGGTCTCACTGACTTTAAAAACAATGAGTCAGCAGGCTGCATTCCTTTATGGAGGCTGCAGGGGGCAACTTCCAGAGGTGGCCTGCATTCTGTGGTCTGTGGCCCCATCCTACAAAGCTCACAATGGCTGGTCAAGTCTTCCCTCCCATGGTATTGCTCTATAGTACTAACACCTCCCTAACCACCCCAGGGCTTACTTTACTTCCACCAGAATATCTTTATTTGAAGCTCATTGGCCACCTTCATTCCATCTATGACCTTAATTTCCTCACGTTTCAAGGATTGGTACATGGACCCAGGAGGGCCCCTATGCTGCCTATGATGTATGCACATTTTGCTTTGAAGGAGAAAAGTGTCCATTTCTGTACACATTTGAGAGACACATGACTAGGGACTTTCAGTCCTGAAGCCACATGACCTGGGCTCCTCCTGCATTTGTCCCTGGGAAAGGCGGAGGGATTTTGGGGTCTGCATCTACTTCACATGTTGGCAGGTTTAGGCTGTGAGGGTCTACAAATCTACCAGAAAGGGGATCTCCAGGGAGAAATGAAGTCTGTTTGGGGAAACCTGTCTTAGCTCCCTTCCCTCCATTCAATATGCTCCCTAATGTTCAAATTACCAACAATCATCTGTTCTTGTTTCTACTTCCAAGTAAGGTCAGATGGAGCACTGTGTGTGTGTGTGTGTGTGTGTGTGTGTGTGTGTGTGTGTGTATCCTTGCACACTTTACAGAGACATATCACTTTAACAGTCATGAAGTTGAGATACCATCCTTTCTGCCTCTGACCTTGACCACTAATCCAGAGGAGTTTCCGGTTGTTACAGTTGCTACCAAGGACAGCACCCAGGTTTAGAAAGCACACTTGGAGAACCTTCCTCCTCTAGCCCTCATGGGCCTACAAGGGCCATGTGCAGGAGACACAGCCTCATTCTTCTAGGGGAGATGGTGGCCTCACCCCCTCCTCCCATCCAGCCTAACCTCTGTCCTCACCTCGGCAAATATCCTCTGCCAAGGGTCTGGAACCCGGTGGGCCAACTCAAGAGTACTATTCTGAGCAAGGTGCCCTGGGAATTCATCAGAGCCCCAGTGGCTTATGATTTTATGCAAATGGCTTGCCCTCTCAGCCCTAACTTTTTTCCCTTTGGTGTAAACCAGCAGCTCATTGCCATTCCTACTTCTGGCATATGTCCCAAAGGATCCTGGAAAAGAAGTGACAGCAGGGGAAAGCTATTCTCTGGAGGATCGGCTCTGGAAAAGAGGAACTCACATTTACTAAGCTTCTACTTTGTAGCAGGTGCCTGATGACAGAGTAGCTAGTTTCACGTGGTGGTTGAGAACCAGGGATCTGGAGTCTAAAGGATTTGGTGCAGAATTCCTATTCTATCACTTGCTGCTTGTGTGTGTCCCCTAGAAAGTTACTCCATGTGACTGGGAGTGGGGATGGGAGAGAGGATATGCTTCAGACTGTGTGGATTAAATGAGATAGATACAGTAAAGCCTTTGGGTGGCTCATAAGCACTCGCAAATGTTAGCTCTTGCTCTGAACAAGCCTATGAAGTGGGTGTTATGAACCCAGATTTAGACATGAGCAAACTGAGGATCAGAGAGGTTCAAATGCCTGTGTTAGAGATCATGACTTCCACCCAGCTCGAGGTGCTCCTGGATTGTGAACCACAAGGTCAGCAGCACCAGCCCTGCAGCTTGGTGCCGCAGGTCCTTGGGTGGAGTGAACGTGGCTGCAGGGCACAGAGCTGTTGAATGCGTAGTGACAGCTTTGCCCACACGACCTGAGTGTGTATATGTGTTGGGGGGGGTCATCTTCACCCTGGGTAGGTAAGAGAACTCCAGTGGGCGTCCTTCCTCCCCCCCCCCCCCCACCAAGAGCAGATGTGAGCTGGCTCCCTTTGGAGGGATTTTACTTCTAGTTCACTATAGATGAAGCTTAACAGGGACGTGATAGGTGGGGCTTACCAGACAGCTGCCTTGCAGCGGGAGGAAGCAAGGAGAGAAGGCGGCTGCCAGCTGGGAAGACAAAATAGAGCCCAGATAGACTCCAGAGAAATGGGCTCCCTGGCATCAACAGGCCAAGGGCACCCATTTGAAGGCTGCAAGCAAAATCACAAGTGGGGGGCTGTGCAGACCAGTAGAGAGCTGGCTTGGGAGCTGCCTCAAGTGAGGAGGTCCGAGAACACAGGTCTGGCCCTGGGGATGAGAAGGCAAAGCCATTGGAAGATGGAAGTAAAGAGCCATTATTTAGCTGGGTGCTGGTGGCTCACACCTGTAATCCTAGCTAGTCAGGAGGCTGTGATCTAAGGATCATGGTTTGAAGTCGGCTTGGGCAGGAGAGTCTGTGAGACTTCTATCACCAATAGACTATATCCCTTGAGCCACAATGCCATTTCTGCCATTTCTGAATAGAGTGCTTGCCTTGAGTGAAAGAATCGCAGAGATAGTGCTCAGGCCTGGAGTTCAAGCCCCAGGACCCACAATGAAAAGCCATATTTTGCCTCTGAAGATAAAAGTCCAAGCTCTTTAAGGGCTCCTTAACACCCCCACGGGATTAAGGTAGGTGTGAGAAAGCCCCCACTAGGGAAAGCTGTGATTATGGCTGTCCCCTCCAGTCTGACCACCACCTCCCCCTCCCACCCCACAAGCCACAGGCTCTCCCTTGCCTGCATTCTCCCCCTGCGGAGCCAAACCTCACTTGGTTTGCTAGGCCCCAACCAGCCGTGGCTCCGGAGGAAGCATTCCCTATATACTCCCACACAGAGCTCACAGCTCTGATAACATTTATAGTCTAAATCACACAGTTTAGCACTCGGCTTTAAATACTGTCTGGTATTATTCCCTCATTATTTCTCCTGAGTACGAGTTCTGCCTCCCAACTCCTCTGTAGGTTTCCTTACCAACAGAGGCTGGGTCTTTGTGTTTTCCTCCCAAACCTCATGGAACACACTCTACAAACGGATGGTACCCAGTGGTTGATTTTTGTGACCTCTGGTCAGAACTTTCCAACTAGCTGCTTAGCTCTGTGCTGGAATGTGTGGCTCACTCAAACCTTGGGGTTATAAAAATCTGGATCCTCTGCAACTTCTCTCCAGCTCACTCGCAGGAAACCAGGCTCCTCTCTTGGCTCTAGAGTTCTGCAGTCTGACCTACATCCCGGCCTCATCCGGGCCTCTATTCCTGTTCCTGAGAGTCTAGCATCTGTCAGGCTCCTCAGGCCCCCAGGTGGGGCCCCTGCACCAACCAGCTTTCTTGCCTCCCCAGCTGCCCCTGTCCCCCTTCAAGCTGTCACCTTCTTAGCAGGCCTCTGTAGCCACCATTACAAAACCTACAGGCAGGACAGGAGGCTGTATTTTCCTCTGGAACATTTACCATTCTCCAGTATGCCATTTGCTTTATAAACGTGTTTTGTGTTATCCTCAATTTAAAAAAAAATCCCTCCTTATGGCTATGTCCTGCTGTCTGTACCACCAGACACTAAAGCTTAATGAATGGTCACTAATGAAGAGACTCCAGTCCCACCCTGCATGTGATGGCAGAGGCAGGGCGATGGGCAGAGATGGCTGCTGGTGCTCTCAGACTAGTTGTTCACCCTACCACCCCAAACTTCTCTAGGCCACACAATGAATGTGAAGAGACTTCCACTGGGACCCCAGTTCAGAAGTAGAAGCCAGGTATGGGTCGGTGCTCTGCTCCCCCGTCTCCTCTCCTCCCCATCCCCTGTGCAGCTGTTACACTTTCAGCTGTTCCTCTGCGGTCCTCTGCCTTTGGCCCTAGCGAGGCTTGGAAGGCAGATACTCTGGTCCACAGCGTTGTTGAGAATACCTCAAGGAAGAATTGGGCCTTTCTGCTTTTTTCTCTCCACCTCTTTTTTACTTCCTCTGGGAAGGATAAGATAAGACAGACCCAGTTTTCCAAAGTGTTGGAGGAAGGCTGACTTCTTCACACTCCACTTTCCTTTTTTCCATGTGTGCCCCCTGCCCTCATCTCATCAGGAGCCTTGTATTGGCAGTGAGGACCCCAGCCTGGCCTGACCCTAGGGTCTGTGTCCCCAGTCTCTTGTCTTGCGGTCTGTGCAGGGACACTAACTCTTAGGGTTCAGCTTCTCTGATGTATGGAGGCACTGAGCTCAGACAGAAGGAAACAATACTGGATTTTAAGCACCCAGACCTGCAGGCAGAAGAGACAGAAAGAGCCTCTTTGAAGACCCTCCCCCCGAAGGGGACAAGTGGCCATTGACTATGGCAGGCTAATGTGGAAAAGTTCTTCTTGTAAGAGTTAGAACTATGGGCAAGTTGACCCCAAAGAGTACAGGCCGCACGCTGGAGTCAGCCAGGCTAAATCTGGCCAGGCCGATTCAGATTCAGCTATTTGGAAGGTGAAATCAAGAGCTAAGCCTGGGCAAAGTCTGCAAGGTCTTACCTTAAAAACAAGCAAGGAAAGTGGTGTGGGCCTGTGGTCCTAGCCACTAAGGAGGCACAGGGAGGACTGAGGTCACGGGCCTGCACCACACAAAATCTTGAGCGAAAAAGAGTTCTTCAGTTTCTTTTCCATGTGGAAGCCTGAGTTAGGGTTCTTTGTGTTTACATTAGGGATAATGGGGCAAGGAGGGCCTAGAAGGATAAAATAGGTAAGACACTGGCCTAGTGGTTGCTAGATCGTGTCCAGCATTTATTGAGCACATACTATCATTTGTGTCACTGCAAGTTGAAAGGTGCAGCTGAGAAACTGCATTTGCCCCAGGAACTCTCTACCTGCTCTCTACATTGGAACTCGATTCAAGCCCATCAAATGCCGAGCAGCAGGGAAGGTGTGGGAGGAAGAAACACACAGAGACAAACTGAATTGCAACGCAAACCTGGTTAAATTCACCTTCCTTAAAGGCCTCCCTTAGGCCAAAGCATCCCCCGGGTCCTCAAGAAGGGCCAGAAGCCAGAGGATGAGGCTATGGCAGCTCTGGGCTTTGAGCAGAGGCTGGGTGGTGATGACTTAGAATGAGTAGGAGGCCAAGGCCGAGGAAACCCAGCTCAACAGGGCTGCTCCAGGCATCTTTCCCAGAGCCTGGCTGTTCTAGATCAAAAGGCAGGGGCTGTGTTGGCAGGCTGGTCAGCCTGTTCCCAGTTCTGGATGCTGGACTTGTAGTGGGGACAGAGATGGAAGGGACCAGTCTCGGCAGCACATGCCTGCCAGTATCCCCTTTTCCTGCATGCTTTCTGGGCTCCAGATACCCTCAGCACCCACATACCCAGACCCAACAGCTCTGCCTGACTCTCTCCTTTTCAAGCCTTGGTCCAAATGCCACATGCTTTGGCTAGTCTTTCCTAGTCTGCAGACAGGCAGCCTCCACTGCTCAGCCCTGAATTACAGCCTTCACTTCACTTCTGTCTCTAGGCCTGGCTTCCTGACTAATAAAAGGCACAGCGGTAATATTACTTGCATAGCACTTGTTATATGCCAGCCATGTAATACCTTCTTGAATTCTAATAACTCTATAAAGTATTATCACATTACTGGTAGGGAAATTGAGGCCCAGTGACTCCCAGCTACACGTAGGGAAGCCTTGCCTGAACCCCTGCTGGGTATTCTGGTATCTGTACTACTGTGAACCTCTGACTGGTCTCAATCATAGCCCCCAGCATCAAGGCCTAGCATACATTAGGTGCTAGGGAGGGATGGGCTGATTGAAGTGACCAAGTTAACCGACTCAGGCTTTTGCTTCTTCAACCTCTGCGGTGCAGGCAGAGTCACTAGGCCTCTGAGGAAGTACAAGGTCAGGTTACCTTTCTAATACGGTTTCTCTTAGCAGGCCTTATCACATCACGCTGCAGTGGGTCCTGTCAGATGCTGCCACTTTTTTCTCTTCTGCTTTTTTGTCTTCCTCCCTTCTGAGCTTTGGTCATTGTGCCCACTTTCTGTCCCATTCTAGCCTCCAGTCATGGACCTTGGCCTTCCTTGAGGGCTCAAAAGCTTCCCAATCCTATCCTTTGCCTTGCAGGAAGCACACTCCCACCCTGAGTGAAAGCAGTCCTGTCTCACTATTCTACCTGGATGCAGGTGGGAGCTGGGGAATGGTGGCTGTGGGCTTCAGCTTGTCACAAATCTCTAGATCAGAAAGACTGCCTGTCACCCTTGCCGCTCTCCCAAGTCCAACTTCTCTGGGAAGGCTTCCCTGATGAGAAGGTTCATCCATGTAACCCTTAGGAAAAGGCTCATAGAATCAGGATTCTAAGTAAGGGGGAGAGCATGTGAGCTTCAGCAGAACTGTGGAACTTGCCAAATTTCACACAGTTTATACAATGGCTAAGTGAACTGTAGACTATCAGGGATTTCAAATGGTCCGTCTTTTCTGGGCCTTGATTTCCTCAGCAAGAAAACAGGAAATGATGATGCAGATTTTAAGAGCCAGTCAGGAGGACTAAAAAGAATAGTTTTCTGTAAAGCTCCTTAAGCAGCCTGGTGGCATGAGAGGGGCTCAATAAGCAATACAAGTTCAGTTCCACCTGACACATGGATATGCATTATTATATTCTCCTAAAATAGTATGAGGTACATAGTAGGTCGTCAATAAATGGTTGTTGATTTTTCTTGTGCTGGTACTGGGGCCTGAACTCAGGACCTGGGTGTTGTCCCTTCACATTTTTTGTTCAAGGTTGATGCTCACTGCTTGAGCCTCACCTCTATATCCAGCTTTTTGCTGGTTAACTGGAGATAAGAGTTTCATAGACTGCCCTGCTTGGGATGGCTTTGGACTGCAATCTTCAGATCTCAGCCCCCTGAGTAGTTAGGATTACAGGCATGAGCTACTAGCACCTGGCAAAATGAATATTTCTTAAAAAGCAATGGGCTTTAATTTCCCCTTCAAATAAAAGGGAGGTAGGGAGTAGGAGGGACAAAGGAGTGAATGGCAGGATGCAGGGGACACTGTGTGCCTGGCTGCTGCATTTTCCTGGCCCCACAGGCCTCAGATCCTCTGCAAAGCCTGTGCAAATGCTCCCACAGTGACATACACACACATATATGTACACGGCTTGTGGCGTATGAGAGGGGCAATGGTGGAAGCTGAGTTTTGGAGGGAGTGGAGGCAGACAGGGAGGGTAAGAGACAGAGCAGTATGAAGGCAAAGGGAGGTGAGCTGCACTTGAGGAGTGAAGGGGGAAGAGACGAGGTTGGGGAGAGGAAGCCTGCCTTCCTAGGTTAGCTGGGATGCATGAAAAACTCAGTTGGCTGTGTCAGAGGAATGCATGGATTTAAGGGCGCTCCTTGGTCCAGACCCTGGGTAGAGCTCGGTCCCCTAAGCATCATGAGGCCTTGAGTTCCATCCTTCCAAAATAACAAGGTCCCATTCCAGGTCCAGGGAATCCTTAGGCAGGAAGGAGGGGGACTGAGCCTGGGAGAGGCAGGCCCTGACTTCTGTCCCCATCCTTTCCCATAACAGTACCTGTACCTGCCCAGGAAAGTGGGTCAAACCTCCAAACCACCTTTTATGGTAGCAAGAAGTCCTCTGGGTGAGGGGTTCCTCAGTGCCCATCACCCAGCCCTTCCTCCACCACACCCAGTGCTCCTGTGGAGGGACTTCTGAAGATGAGACAAGACAGGAAACACTAGCTTCTCCTCCCAAAAGAACACTGGGCCAGAGCCAGGCTAGGGCTGGCAGGGCAAAGGGGCAGGGAGCTTGCCATGGTCCTGGATGAATAGAGACCTAGCTTGCTCTGTCTCTGTGTCTCTGTCTCTCTCCCCCTCTCCCCGCCTTTTCCTCTCTCCTCCCTCTCCCCCTGGTTCTGTGGAAGATGGTGACCAGGCTGGCAAGGAGCCACCACTCATGTCCTGACCTGGGGACGCCATTCTTCCACTTCCTGGGGTCTTCAAGCAAAGGGTTTGCCAGTTCATCTCTAGCAACAGAGCCAGTGCCCAGCCCACCCCCTCCAACCCTGCCAGCCGCCCAATTAGAAGCTGCGTTGGCTTCAACAGATGGGAGCTGCGGCAGCCTGAGAACAGAGCACAAAGCCCAGCTGACATTTTCTTTCCTGCTTGTGTGGTGGGGGAGGAAGGCCAGGCACAGAGGGGAGCACAGCAGCACCCCTAGATCCACCCCCAGGATCCCGCCTGCTCCATCATCTCTTCAGTGGTTCGGCTTGGCCCCAAATGCAGCCGGGTCCTGCAGCCAGGTGGCTTGCTCCTGGCTCTTGGCTGGCTAGGCAGCCTGTGCCTGCGCCACCCTGCCATGCCAGCAGGACAGACGGCCCACCTGTGGCTGGCCAGCCCGGCTTGTCTCCTGGCTGCTGTGGTGGGCTCAGATCCACCCTTGAGTGTGGGCTGCTGCCCGCCTCCACGCTGCCCCCGGGCCGATCCCCTCCTCCCCGCCGCCCCCCATGTCCTGTCCCGGGCTGCGCTCAGACCCCGTACACGCGTCTGGAAGGACCCAGGCTCCCAGTGCTCAAGATGTGAGGCAGACTCAAGGCCACCTTGTCCCTTGGCTCCTGGGAAGAAGTCCCGGGGGCCCGGGCGCTCGTCCACCCTGACTCACCGGTCACGCCCTCGCTGCCCCCTCGGCCACCTCTCCAGGGCCCCTCTCTCCCCAGGAACAGTTTGAGAGTGGCTTGGGCCTTTCTGGGTTGATCAAAGGCCAGAGCCCCCCCTCCCTCGACACACACCCTGCCCCTGCCGCCTGGGTCCAGGCGCCCTCCCCCCACCTCGGTGCATCCTCCAGCTCGCCCCCCCTCTCCCCTGCAGCCATCCCGCCCAGCCACGGCCCACCCCTCCTCCACGCAGCTCTCACCCGGTCAGGCCGAGTGGGGGCGGCCGGGGCAGGAGGCTGGGCGCCCGAAGGCGCCGGTGCCTGCCGCGTCCCCCCGCAGCCGCCCCGGCGGCCTCGGTGTCTCCCCAGTGCCCGGCCGCGGCGGGGGCTCCGCGCACTCACCGCGGGGGCGCCGCGCCGTCCACCGCCGCGTGCAGTAGCGCTGCGCTCCCCTTCCGGCCCGGGGCGGGCTGGGGGCGCCTTCTCCACCGCGGACTTTCCCCGGAGCGGCGCGGCGGCGGGCCGAGCCGACTCGGCGACGACGGCGGAGCGCAGACGTCCCCACCCCCTCCCCGCAGCAAGGCTGGGGCTGGCGGGCGAGGGCCGGGCGCTCCCGAGCGCGCCGCGCGTCTGCGAAGCCCCGCGCACCGAGGGGCCCCGCGCCCCCGCTCCCCCGCCGCGCCCCCAGCCTCCCCTGCCCACTCCGGCCACGGCCGCCGCCGCCGCGCCGCGCCGCCGCCGCCTCCCAGGCTGCGTGCCGCGCCACCCCCTCCAGTCCCGCTGCCATGTTAACTCCTGCGTGGCCGGAGCGCCCCCCACCCCGCCCCCGGCCGATCAGGCGCACATTCCAGCTGGGTGGGGCCGATCCGGAGCCCACGCCCTCCTCGTGCAGGGGACCCCAGCGAGGCTGGGCCAGGAGGGAGCCGAGAGGGGCACAGCCTTAGCGGGGTCTTCCCCATCCTCCTGCGAAGGCCAGGAGGGCAGCAGACCTTAAAGGACCGGTGCAGCTCATGGTACGGCACCCATCCAAGACCCTGTGTTTTATGTGTTTTTCTTTTGTGTGGTGCTGCCAGCCCTCCCAAACCAAACAGGGGGCTAGAGAGTACAGTGGTGGGTTCGAATCTGTCCATGGCCACAAGTACTTGTCACCCTAAAGAATGGCATTGGAAGCTGGCCAGTGGTAGCTCATGCCTGTAATCCTGACCCTAGTTCAAAGCCAGCCTGGGCAGGAATGTCCACAAGACTGCTGGTTAACTGGAGAAACCAAAGAGCCAAAAGCAGAGCTGTGGCTTGAGTATCCTTCCAGGGCTAACCTTGAGCAAAAAAAGCTCAGGAACAGCTCCCATGCCCTGAGTTCAAGTCCCAGGACCAACACACACACCCTTAGGGGGCCACTCCAGACTCCATTGTCTCTCACCCCAATTCTTGTGTCTTTCCAGCATTGCCTCCAGAACTGTATAGCGAGAGCTGTTCTGGAACATCCTGTCCTGGGGCTCAAAGGTCAGCCTGGCATAGATGGCTCATAACTGGATATTCCTAGCTACTTCAGGAGGCTGAGGTCTGAAGGTTGGTTTGAAGCTAGCTGAGGCAGAATAGCCCACAAGACTCCAGTTAACAAGCAAGACTGGAAGCAGGAACTCATGATTCACCAGTAGTGCTCTCGGTGCATGAGTTCAAGCCCCAGTACTGGTACATACTCAGTGGGCTAGAGGCTTGGCTGTGGGGTTCTCCATCTTGTGGACACCACATACACCCTGAAGCTGGAAAGGTTAGCAGGAGCCCATCCCTATAGAAAGTAGGTGCTCGCCTACTGCCTGGTAACTTAGAAAGTTTGGATCTTGGCCACTAGCAGGGACTTAGGGGAGTGTACCTCTTGCTGGGGCTAAGGCCTCAGCCTCTGAAGGGCCTTCAAGACTGGACCACTCTGGGAAGATGCTAGAGCTCAGCTCCAAGGCAGGCCACACTCCCACTGAAAGACTTGACCAGAGCCTGAAGAACCAGCAAACGGAATTGAGAGAGCCCAAGGTGTGGGGGTTTCTCAAGCCTGCTGAGCTTTATTCATCCAGGGCTTGAGTCATCCTGGCCAGCTACAGACAGACTAGAATTCTGGCCCTGTTTTTTTCCAAGCGTTCAACCCGCAGCGACTGGCATGCCAGAGGCCTTGGTTCAGTGGGGTTGAAGGGCTGCGTGATCCGTGTGCACAGAGTGTACTTCACCTGTTAAGGAAGGGGGAGGGGGGCACGTCCCCACCATCTGCCCTAGTTGGAGGGGCATAATGGCTTCATGGACACGAGAGAGACAAATTGGAAGTACCGAAAACAAATTTTTAACATTTCAAGGCATTGGATGTGCCATAGAAATACAGAAAGAAAATGTCATTATGGGCTTGGGTTATTCATGGAAAGTTTTATAGAGGAGCTAAGCCTCCAGCTGAGCCCAGCTAGGGGGCTAGAATGTGAGCTGGCAGAGAAAATAGGGACCCGCAAGGCAGGAAAGTGGAGACAAGCCGAGTAGAATGGGTTGTCTGGCAGGTGGTGGGCAAGGGAGAAAATTCACAGAAGTGCTATTAGATGCCAGACCTCTTTACATCTCTCGCATCTCATCTTTTGACTATTATCCCCATTTAACAGAGTGGAGAATGAAGGCCCAGAGAGTGCAGGCAGGGTCTGAGCTGCCAGTCTCAATGTTCATACACTCCCTGTGGCACTGTCGCAAGAAGTGGGAGCTGCTGAGGTAGGTGGGCAGCACAGTTCATCCGTGGCCAGGTGCATGTGATTCGGATGAAGGTGGCTAATGGCAGTGACTGCTATAGAGAATAGAGGGGGAGCCCAGACCAGTGATGGCGCCTTTCGTAAAGAAGATGTGGCAGAATTGTATGGGCGATCCAAAACATGACTCCGTGTCTGAGCATTTCGGTTCCTTGTCAAGTTTCTCAGCCTTGAAAGTCAATGTGGATAGCTTGATTGTGAAGAGGAGACTTAACCAACTGTTCATAGATCCAGGACCAAGACATCACCCGCAGTGCCATACTCAATACCCATACGCCCCACCTAGTCTTAGCTCCGCACCCGGAGGGGTAGCCCCTAGGGACTGAGGGCAGCCTTCAGAACATCAGCAATAGTGGACCTTATAGTGAGGACTCACTAATTGTCTTGTTGCAGTTTTGCTATATAGTTCAGACTGGCAATGTTCCTGCCTCCCGAATGCTAGGATCACACCTGGAAGTAACTGATTATTAAGACACATAACATTCGTCATTGGCTGGAGCACCAGAGAATCATATCAGTTGTGGGGAGAGGATGAGAAAGCCTTCTCTGGAGTAGACGCGAGTTTCTTCCAACTCAGTGGGAAAGGTTTTAGAATTTGGTTCTGAGGTTGAAACTCTGCTGGTCCACTTAGCCAATGTAGCCTTAGGAAAAATACTGAACTTCTTTGAACTTACTTTTTCCCCATACGTATATGGCCCACCTATAGTCCTAGCTACTCAGGAGACTGAGATCTGAGGATTATGATTTGAAGCTAGTCTTGGCAGGATAATCCATGAAATTCTTATCTACAATTTTTTAAAAAGCCAGGAATGAAGCTGTTACTCAAGAGATAGAAGATTAACCTTGTGCATAAAAGCTCAGGGAGAGAGCCCAGGCCCTGAGTTCAAGCCCCAGGATTGGTACAAAAAATGATATATATCAATCTCATGTATGTGTAAGTTTTATGGTTACACGCATTGAGTACTCTATGCACGGGTTAGTGATCTCAATTTGTGAATCATTTTATTGAAAATACCACCAACTTCAGGACACTGGAAATAGAAAAACACGATCAATGTTCAAGTGACTAGTTTATACTAGTCTGAACTGAAGGCCATTGGATATCAAGTCTAAACACGAAGCCAATTTCCTGTCCCCTTTAGGATGAGGGCTAGCAAAAAGGGTACCATTTCACACTCATGGAAGACTATGGTGAGATGCGACAGAGCTGGTGGAAAGCTTGGGGCCTGGCACACAGCATCTGAACAAGTGTTAGCCATCTCTGTTAACCCTGCCACCCTGGTTGCCATTTGGAACCAGTTTCCTGGGGAGAGCCGGGGACTCGGTCCACAGTTTTCTGGAACCTCTTAGGTAATTGTGCAGAGGATTAAATGGCCCTGTTATTGAACTTTTGCCCTCCAAGTTTAATCTCTAGGCCTAGCAAAACACAATGTCCCTCCAGGAGGCCTGGGACTTGGACATCAGGCTGTGTTGGGAGAGTGATGCCAGGATGACACACACTAGAATGCAAAGATTCTTGGTCCAACTGCATATGGATGTTTAGTGGTAGGGTCAGGACTCTGAACTTGGCATGTGGGTTCTGTGGGCTATAAGATGGGGAGGCACCTTCTTGAACTTGGCAGACCGGCCACTGTGATGGAGCCTATGCTCAGCTCCCACTTGATGCTGGGCAGGGCCTTTGGGGGGATGACCTCAGAGGACTATGTCCCACTAGTGACCCAACTAGGACAGGAGTGGTCCTCAGATGTCAGAGTCACTGAGCGTGTAAATGCACACTCACTGGCCTACCATAGATCTGTATTCCTGGATTCTGCCCTTTAGAGAAATTCTCCCAGTCACTGTGCCATGGGGTGAACCTTACTTTAGATGTGCTGGCTTGGGGTCACCCACTGCATCCTGATCTCTTCTGCCTGGGCACCTCAGTGTACAGCTCTGTCCTCTGTGCTATGCGCTGTCAAGTGACGGGAGGGCTATATGGTAGAGGTCAGAAGGCTCGGGTTTAGATAGCGGGTTAGCTAGGAAAGCTGGGAGTTGGGGATTGTGATAGGTGGAAGGAGGCATCTGTATGTATGCATTTCTTTTTATTTTTTTGCCAGTCCTGGGCTTGAGCTCAGGACATGAACCCTGTCCTTGAACTTTCTCAAGGCTAGAGCTCTACCAATTGAGCCTCAGCACCACTTCCGGCTTTTTTCTATGTCTGTGGTACCGAGGAATTGAACCCGGGTCTTCATGCATGCTAGGCAAGCACTCTACCACTAGGCCAAACTCCCGGCCCCTGTATGTATGCATTTCTGATGAACTCAGTGATGGGATGTCGGAAGAAAAGAACCTGAACCTCCATGGAAGTGTTATGGTCTTATTTCTAATTCTACTTTAGTACCGTGTGTGTGTGTGTGTGTGTGTGTGTGTGTGTGTGTAACTGCAGGGCCTGGACTCTGTCCTTTAGCTTTTGCTCAAGGCTGACACTCTACCATTTGAGCCACACCCCCCCCACTTCCAGCTATTTATTGGTTAATTGGAGATAAGTCCCAAACTTTCCTGCCCAGGTTGGCTTTGAACAGTGATCTTCAGACCTCAGCCTCCTGAGTAGTCAGGATTACTGGTGTGATGGGTTTTTTGTTTTGATTTTAATCAAATGAAACCCCTCGGGCTTCCTCTGGCCCTTGCTCTCACAACACTCCCAGGACCCACAGCCACACGGGAAGATTTCGTGCTGCAGGTGGCAGCGCGTTAGAACTGCTGGGCGTCCTCAGATTTATCTTGGGTTATTTTCTGGAAAAGGCTGTGCAGGTAAAAATGATGTCGGAGGAATGTGTTTTTATCTAGAAACAATGTGATGATGGAAAATGCATTCCTCACCAAGGTCTTGGTGCCCAACTTTTTACACACATAAGCATAAACACCATATTTAATCAACTGTAAATGATACACCTGTGCTTTGTATTTCCTAGATTGAATCTGAGTATGGAAAACAGTTGAAGTGGGCAATATGGTAACCAAATCCCATTCTGTTTCATTTAATGTGTGCAAAAGAATTCTGGTTCCCCCAAATAACATTCCCCTGAGGAAAAGCCTGAGGAGATTCCTCCCCACTTACAGACCCTGTATGGGCAAGAGGGAGGCTTTCAGAGGTTTGAAGCTTGGGACAAGAATTCTGTATCCCAAGACACGTCTGAAAACAGACCACTAAGAGGGATGTGGCTAGTCTAACATTCATGGCTCTTCTCTTTTCCTTCCCTTCCTCCCTCCTCTCTCTCCTCTGGCTCTCTCTTTTACTGGGGCTATTTAGCTTTTTTGCTCAAGTGCTGTACTGCTTGAGTGTACCTCCACGTCTAGCTTTTTGGTGGTTAATTGGAGATAAGAGTGTGAGATTTGTCTTCCCTGGCTGGCTCCTAATCTTGATCCTCAGATTTCGGCCTCCTGAGCAGTTAGGACTACAGGTGTGAGCTACCAGCACCTGGTTAATGCATATCTTCTGAGTCAAGGGCAGCCAAGCATACACAGGAGTAGAGGACATCTGAGGGGGTTTGGGAGTCTGAACCGGAGCTCCATTCTTGCAGTGCTTATCTGGAGATCAGCTTCTGGGAGAAGGTAGTCATAAGATCCTGGAAGGCAGAGTATGGAGAGGCATGGTTAGACTTCCAAAGAGAACAGTCCAGGGAGCCTGGCTTTGACTTCTGATCTTCCCAGTAAGCCATGGGCCACGAGGGCAGTCTACTCGGGACACTTGGTGCTCCTTGCCTACCTCCCCTCTACTTTCAGTGGTTTCAGCAAGCACATTTTTTTTTAAACTACGAAGTAACAGCCTTTTCCACACATACTCTTGTTCATGTTGACTCTTCTTGTCAACATGTATGTGGTTACAGAGCCATGATGGCCATGGGTGTCTTCTTGGAGTCACTATCAGACCTGGTGATCTGTTTCCAAAATCTGCAAGGAAGAGTATTCTCCAGGTTAAGAGTAAAATGTTCAGCCAAGTGCTGGAAGCTCACGCCTATAATCCTAGCTACTCATGAGGCTGAGATCTGAGGATCAAAGGTTGAAGTCAGCTAGGCTAGAAAAGTTCAGAAGACTTATCTCCAATTAAATACCAGAAAAACCTGTAAGTTAGCTGTGGCTCAAGTGCTAGAGTACTAGCCTTGAGTAAAAGGCTCAAAAATAGCTTAGGGATAACATGCAGGCCCTGAATTTAAGCCTCAGGACCAGCATGCATGTGTGCGCATGCATATGCATGCACACGTGCGCGCGCATGCGCGCGCGCGCGCACACACACACACACACACACACACACACACACACACACACACACGAATATTCGGCCAAGGCAACCTTTATACTTTTCATGACTGTCTTCTTTTACAATCAGATTCTGTTACATTCTGATCATCTCATTTTATAAATGGGTCACAGGGCAAAGAAACTGGGACTCTGTGTCTCCTAATTCCATTCTTGTTTCTTTGCACTATCTTTGACCCCTATATCCTCCTCATTTTCTCTCGGAGAAGGAAGTCTTTATGGTCTTACTTCCAATATTTGAATTAATTTCAGCGCAGCCCTCAGGGCTCCTGGGAATCTCCAAGGAAATGTCGAAGATATGTCCTGATGGCTACCTGAGCTATTTTGACTTTCTAAACTGGTGTTTGCAAAATGGTGGGGGCAGAACAACCATCCAGGTTGCTGAAAAAGCTCGTCTGTGTATGTGTGTGTGTGTGTGTACACGTATGTGCACATGTGCATGCACATGGCATGTGTGTGCAAGCACACCAGTTTTGGGATTTGAACTCAAGGCGTGAGTGCTGTCTCTGAGCTACTTTGCTTAAGGCTAGTGCTCTATCACTTTGAGCCACAGCTCTACTTCTGGCTTTTTGGGGGGTGTTTAATTGGAGAGAAGAGTCTCACAGAGCTAGTCTCGGATGGCTCACTCCTATAATCCCAGCGACTCCAGAGGCTGAGATCTGAGGATTGAGATTCAAAACCAGCCTGGGCAGGAAAGTCCATGAGACTCTTATCTCCAGTTTATCACTTTGAGCCACAGAGCCACTTTCAGTTTTCTGATGGTTGAGTGCTGGCTGGCCTTGAGCACAAAAGCTCAGGGACAGCACTTGGGCCCCCTGAGTTCAAGCCCCATAACCAGCAACCCCCCCCCCCAAAAAGTCACAGACTTGCCTACCCTGGATGGCTTTGAACCACAACCCTCAGATCTTAGTCTCCTGAGTAGCTAGGCTTGTAGACATGAGTCAGGGGTGCCCAGCTCTGGGCTGCATATTTTATCAGTATCTTGAGGAATTCTAATGGTGACAGTTTGAGAAACATTGCTTATCAACTACAGAGCCTATACTTTCTTGCAGTCTTTTGTACTTTATTTTTGAAATCTCACCTTTTTTGGGTATCTCCTCTCCTTGTCAAATGATAAAATCTCCCAAGAGAATGTAGTTTTTTTGCTATGTCCCCAGTGTGTCCAGCAAAAGTCTTTCTTGGGGCAGACTCCCCCCCCCATTAGCTCTCCCTGTGTGGGACAAAATCTGCCCATGTATCTCCCTTCCTCTCCCCAAAGCCCCATCTTTTCCATCCCTTACTGGGTGAGGATTTCTACCCAGGGCACTCAGGGCCAGGACTGAATGTTGGAACTATCTCTTCCTTTCATTTACGTAGATTGAGGAAGAAGAGAATGGGAACTATTTTTTTCTTATCAGCTTAATTATTACTGTTACTAACTTTAGAGAATGGAAAAAGTTATTGAATCGAGCTGCTCCCCCACTTCCCATGGGCACTGTAACCTCAAAGGCTGTTACATTCTTAGAGGTGGGTAAAGCAAGCAAGGTGCCCAGCCCATGGCCCTGTGGCTACAGGACTCTAGTGGGAAATGCCTCCCTGAGCTCCTGGCTCCAGGTGCCATCCTTGCTTCACCCCAGTCCTAGCCCTTCAGGATAGCTTGGGCTAAGTGGCCTGGAGCTAGATCTTGAGGGTACAGGTCTTGCAGTGGGCAGAAGAAGAGAGGGCTGGGAAGGAGATAAAACCTGGCACAGTCATGTTCCAAGATGGAGTGGTTCTTCTGGCAGAGGTCACACAGCCTACTCTCTTGTCCTCAGGGAGTAGCCTGCAAAATAAGCAACTTGAGTAACATCGACCTTGCATCCCTGATTCCATGCCAAGCCATCAGTGTTTTGTCTTGGCCTCATCACCAGGAGACTAGTCAGGATTGACCCTTTCCACAACCAGGCCCGACTCACACTCCTCTCACACTCCTCTCTCCACGTCTGCTGGTTTGAAGTCTTTTTCCTTCTTTTTCCTCTGAAATTCTCCTGCTTCTCATGGAAGAGAGAGCTTACAGTTGCCCAGAGCTGTCCATCAAGGGATTAAAATTGTGACTGTCGGATCAGAAAGCTCATCTTCCCCCTTTGCTGCTCCTCCTGCCACACTGCACCCTCATTTAAGCTCAAGGGAGATGAACACTCCTCACTGGCCACAGGTCTTGAAAACTCAAAGGTCCCCAGTGCCACATTCAAAGTGATCTCTGCTTCTTTGCCTCAGGAACACTGTTCTTACACACACACCCTTTTTTTTTACGGGGTGGGGGGACAATACTGAGGCTTGAACTCAGGACCTGGGCTCTATCCCCTACCTTTTTCACTTGACCAGTGCTCTACCACTTGAGCCACAGGTTTTTGGTGATTAACCAGAGATAAGAGGATCACAGCAATTCCTCTCTGGTCTGACTTTGAGCTTTTCACCAGGCTGAGATGGAAGGATCAAGGTCTGAAGTTCGGAGTGCAGGCCTGAGCCAAAGGAGCTAGATTTATTTCATTTACCAGAGAATTTCCTTTTTTGTTCCATGAATGAAGAAACATCAGAAGCAAAGTAGGAAAAGCTCTGGTCTCCTTGGACAGAGCGTCACTGACAGACTGAAGGTAGGAGATGAAAGGTGGCTTCCAAAATCCTGAGCAGCCTTCGAGGACCAGGGGTGGCAGATTGCCCAGGATCCCCAGTCACTGCCATGCCCTTTTGCAAGAGAGGACAGTGGTCGGTATCCCTCAGACACCCAAAGCTCTGCCTCTGCTGGGCTGGCGCCACCCAAGTGAGAAGGGAAGACCTTTTCCACACAGCGTACCTAGATGTCTTGGGTCTAGAGTGGGATTTCAGACTCCAGATGGGGAAAGAGGAAGCTGAGGATAAAGACCAGGATGCCTGCCCCTTTCCTTCTTTGGTTTTCCAGCCCAGGGCACTGGGGAGGGGGGAGCTGACTGAAATACCTAATGCGAGTCATTTCCAAGCTACTCTCTGCTCAGGAAAGCTCATACAGATCCAGGTTTTAATTGTGTGTGATTTTAGCTGAGATGGCTTTAATTTATTTCCTTTGCTACTTCAGCACTTCCCCCTCTTCCATAGCAGTGAAATTATCTGGAATGTATCTTTTTCCCCCCTTAAGGACAAAGAGAAGATGCTGATGTATCTTTCTGTGGATTGAGGCTCAGAACTTTTTCGGGGCTGCCAGATGCTTTGCAATGGGTACTTTGGGGTCGGGGTCCAGGGGCCTCCTGCTGCCACAGTGTCAAGAGAAAGATGGCTTTATGCTAAAAGGCTTGGGCCATGTAGGCTGATCTCAGCCATGATTTTTGGCTGAGAGGAGCATCCAGCCAGGGTTGGCTCCACTAGCCAAAACAGGAGTAGATTCCTCTTTGCTCAACCTTCAGAAACAAGGGAACAGAGTGATGCTCACAAGTGGCTTCTTAGGAAGGGCAGGCAAAGATGGAGCAAGAAACATTCAAGACCCCTGACTGTGGCCCAAGCTGGTCCTTTCTGACTGGTTGGAAGAGGGCCAAGGGAGCAGGAGAACCTTTTAATACAATGGTCCCTCCACCACCACTCAAACTCCTTGGGCTAAACATAAGTCTGTGCTTGCAGGAATTCTGTCTTTTGCTCTAGAAGTTTGCCTTTAATTGAGCTATTGCTTTTCTTTGTGTTACTATTAGCTGAGGCCATTGTATCAGGCCTGACTTACGTTAGCTTTTGTTACAAAAATTAATTTTTATTTTCCAACTATAGAATGATAGTATCGTGAATAAGCTTTTTTATTAATTTGTATTAGCTATACCAGCAGGGATCTCATTGTTACATCTCCATACAAGTTTACATTGTAAGAATAAGCTTTTGTTTGAAGCGCCTGTCTCTTTCCCCATTGGAGGATCACTAATCTCTGCCCTGAGATCTACACGGGAATTTGACTAGTCCCTGCCTGGCATGGCTGGTGCTTTCCTAAGTCACTCATCCAAGTAGCTCTCTCCCTTCTGTGAAATCTGTGTCTTCTTTGGTCATTCTGAAATCCAGTTGGAAATTCAATAAATATGTTGTTTGAATCTTATGGGATCAAATTATTGTAGCATGCTTGCCACAATGCCAGTGGTCAAAAAAGTGTACAGCATCTGCTGTTGCTCCTAAAGTCCCTGACACCTGTCTCTTCCACACGCCCTACAGTCTGCCTTCTGTTGGCCACTAGCTGGTGAGATGCTAAATTTCTTCATTTGTCTTAGGACTTGGCAAGACCTCAGTCCTCAACATCTTCTTTGATGTAGAACTGATGTTTTACTTCCAAATGTAACATCCCCCCTCCCGCCCACACCACTGTTACCAGATACTGGCTTCTTTTCTTCTAGTCAGAAGTCTAGCAAAGTTTGGTACACACAGTAGGGCCTCAGTATTTAATGAATGAGTGAGTGGGCATCTACTTGGCAGCCCTTCTAGGCAGGTGAGGCTGAGTGGGGGCGGGGTGTTGGGGTATGTATGTAGGGGTGGTAGTTGAGGCTGGGCCATAAAGCTCCTCAGCGAACAGTTAAGCCCTATGCTCTTTATGCTCAGGCATCTGAATCACCAGCACATTATTATGGCTTGAAAATCATTCTGAGTAGCCCATCTTTCTAGTGTGGTTAGGGGTTTATGGGAGGCTGGTATCACCCTGCTGATTAAAATTTGAGTTTTCCCTGGGTTGCTCTGAATAGCTCTGGGCTTTGAATAGCTCATCCTTCCAACTGCCTTTGGTCATTTCCCAGCTGTGTGAGCTGTACTCTCAGCCTCTGTGGTGTCATCTTAAGTACCTGTTCCTTTCCAGCCAGGCCCCCGCCCAGAGACATAGAGACTCCTGTGAGTCCTACATATCCCTCCTTGCCCATTTATGCCTAAGCACAGCTTCTAATACATACACTTAACATAGGATCCAACAACCAACTTTGTCTCACAGTCATTAAAAAAAAATCCCTGTACATAATTGTGCATAGCTGTTTTATTTGTAAGAGCCCCAAATTGGAAATAAAACCCAGGTGTTACTTAATGGATTAATGATTAGACAAATCAGTATCTCTATGTCACCAAATATTACCAAATGGCACAAAGGACTAGATTACCGACCCGTGCAGCAACTGGAATAGATCTCAAGGGCCTATGTTCAGTGGGAAAGAACTAAAGTCCAAGGTCATATACTGTATGATTTCATGCCTATGACATCCTCAAAATGACAAAGCTATGCAGATGGAGAAGAGAAGAGGGCTCCAGGAGGAGGGATGGGCTGTGACACTAAAGGGACGGTAGGAGGGATCTTCATGAAAGAACAGTTGTGTGCTTTGATCCCGGTGATCATGACATGAATCTTCCATGAGATGAAACTGCACGGTTGCATAGAACTAAACCCAGATATATACATGAGTGCATGTGAAGCAGGTGAGAGCTGAATAGGGCCTGTGGATTGAAGCAACATTTATTTCCTGGTTTCAATATTTATTGTATTGTACTTATATAAGATGATTTAGCTTTGAAATCTATCTGCAGATTTTAAAATTTCTTATGACTCTATAATCATTTCAAAACAAAGCATTTCTTTTTAAAGAGCCTCTCTAGCTTCTGTGTTTCCTTCTGTGTTTGCCTTTGATGTCTGGCATAGTGGCTCAGGGTGATTTTTGGAAGGGTCAGATTCTCCTGGAACTCTCAAATATTAGGAATCTAGCTAAATACTTTAGTTCGCCTAACGTAGGATGAATCTACTTTCTCTGAGTCATCATAATCTCGTTTGGGAGCTTTATAGATTTTCATCCTCAGCCTGCTCTTGGTGTACTGTATTCTAAGTGGATTATCTCCCCTGAGAAGTAAACTTATTTTGGTTATTGTTTATCCCAAGCCTAATCAGCTTCACCTTCAAGTTGGAAGAACTAGAAGATTCGATCACCACAGGATGACATTCTACTGCTGCTTTTTTCCCAATGTCCAGTCTGCTAGTCTATCCCCACATAGTGTTTCTGGTGACCCCAGTCTCCACCCTGTAGTTGATCGGGCTGCATACTGCTTCTGGTACCAAGACTGGGAGGGGAGAAAGTCTTGAAAGAGCCAGCCATTCTAAGATAACTCATTTAATCCCCTTCACCCCTCCAGGTCCCCAAATCTCTCTGAGAGACAAGAGTTGTTTTTTCACCTAAGTCTGCTTACCCTAAGTCTCCTGCCCCTGCCCTCGACTGCCATTTGTATCCTGATCTTGTAGGGGCTCCCAGGAAGGTAGACAGCCAGAAATGTGTCCCATTTTCTTACTCACAGACAAGGCTCCCCTGGGTAAAGCCCCTCATAAATTCCCTCAGTGTCAGAGCTGGTTTGTAGCCCTGCAGGTATTCTTTCTGTCTCTTTGGGAAAATGAACATTTTGTCCTGCTCCATAGTTGTGCTTTAGTTGGTGAATTTGGTAACAAGTCATGGGACAGTTATTCTGGCAAAAACTTAAGTATCTTTATTTCCTCTGGGGCCACTTCTTCTAGGAGGAGGGGAACAAGAGTTAGGAAAAGCATAAACAAGGAAAGAAAAATAGTTTTGCCATTTGGTGCTCTGGCATTTTGGAAGAACAGGTTCATGTAACAAAAGATTAGGCCTGTCTAGGGAGGAAAAGTCAGGCCTCTTAGGATATGAGAAGTTGGTACAAGTTGGATGTACTGTGGAGAGATTAGAAAACCTCCTCCAGTGGGTTAACCAAGACATACCACACACACACACACACACACACACACACACACACACACACACACACACACACAATCACAATTGAATGTAAGAGGAAGCACGCTTAACCTGTATCAAGGACTTAGAGACTTTTCCCATTTGATTTCTGGGGTAAATGGCAAGACCCTGATGACACAGTGGGTGGCTAAGGATATGAAGTAATGCTTGACTATCTCCCACCCCAGTCTTGGTCACATGACTTTGGACAAGCCTTGTATATACTCAGCTGCCACTTATTTTTCTCTAAGTAGCATAATGAATAGCATCTGTTTCTGGGGGTTGTCATGAGCATTAGAGGAAAATATATGCAAAGTGCCTAATCTGGTCCCTGGCACTTAGTGAGGCCTCCATAAATGTAAGTTATTTTGACAATGACAATCATGATGATGGCGACTGGAAATGCTTTCCCATTATTCTGTACATGTGTCCCATAAACACTACTTCTAGAAAACTTGGCCTGACCCTACAAGGATGGGTGAGAGTTCCTCCTCTGGATCCCCCACATGCCACAGAGTTCTTTTTCCTTGTTACCTGAGTGGAAATTGGTTATGGGTCCCCCCGCATATCTCAAATGCACAGATACTCAAATCCCTAATAGAAAATTGGCATAGAAGCTATTCAGGTCCTTCCCATATACTTGAAATCATCTCCAGATTATTTATAATACCAAATACAATATAGTGGCAATGGTTGAGTGAGTGACAACCAGAAGGAAATTCTGTACATGTTTAGGACAGACCCAACTTTTAAAATATTTTTGGTCTTTGGTTGGAAGTTCTGTCTCTTGGGATGAGCTCAAATTGGATTATGCATGGAAGGAGTAGAAGAGTGAGGTGAATGAGGGAATGGAAAGCTGTGTAAGTGTTTGACCCATTAACCCCTCTTCATATTGACACTAATCTTGCCCCCATAGTTTTGATCATTCCAGATCTGCCTTCTAGAAGATCCCCTCTACCCATAGCATTTCTGTACCATGGAAATCCTTCAAGGCCCACCAGGAGTCCCTGCCTCCTCTGTTAAGCTTTCCCTGACTGCTTTAACCTTCTGTGGTTCTCCCTGGGCTATGTTTATTTGACATTGACTTGGATTACCCATTCTCTTTTTCTGTTCTTTCTTTTTCTGTTCAACTTTTAAGTTCCTAGAGGCCAAGGATTTTCATCTTACTCCATTCTGTGTCTTCAGAGTGCTCTGTAAACTTCAAGGACTCAGGTGATGCTTTTGAGTCAAGAGTTGGAGAAATTACAGAGTGGGCTAGGAGAAAGCCAGGGGCAAGAGCCAAGCAGGACACAGGGTGCTCTCCTCCATCCTCTAGGATGGATCACCTTGTGCTAGTTACTTGCTTTCTTTGTCTCTCATTGTCCCCATCGAGTCTCAGGAGACAAAAGTAGGCACTTCTCACTCTGACTTCTGTGATGGTTGAGTGGCTATTAGACTACCTGTGGCTGGGATGGGTGACTGGGAGACGAAGTAGATGATGTTGGGCTGATTTGACTGAAGTAACTGAGTAACCATGACCTTCCCCACACTTCATGGCTGAAGATAACTCTCTCTTCCCCTTCAGCCGAGAAGCTCACTCTTCAACCCTCACTCCAAACAGGTGCCTCACTTTGATCCCTTCTCAGGGTGCCCAGGAATACATCACTCTCCTCTGTACCTCCAGTGGGACAAGTGAAAGGTGTGCCCGGCATTTGTCACTGCAGACTCCCTGCAGGGCTCTCAACACCTGACCAATGCCTTGTGTGAAGAGGGTAGTGGGAGACCAAGGAACTGTCGGATAGGGACAGCTTTCCCACCCCAATGTGCATGGAGGTGCTTGTGGGAGTACTGGGGTGAGCCCCAACCCCATCCCTGGATATTTTCCACATCCTCAGTACTGCTCACTCACCCCTGCTGCTGCTCCCCTGTGTGCTCACAACTCATTTCCTTCCCAGAATCCCTCACTCCAATCCTTCCTGTAGCTTAGTGGTCACCTGGGCTTGTCCGGAGGTGATGGGAAAGAGACAGAGTGGTGTGGTAGAGGTGGATCTCAGCCCCCGCCTCCAACAACGGCATGGCCACTTTCAGCCATGTGTTCACCTGGGGACACTATGTTATATGTGCCATAGGCAGCGAAGCAGTTGGCTAAGATGTTGTCTGGGCAGGATGATGTCATAAAGTGTGTGTGTGTGTGTGTGTGTGTGTGTGTGTGTGTGTGTGTCAACACTGCCACTGCCTGCCTTTGTCCAACCATGTGCTTGTCCACCTTTCTTTGGCACCAGGACAGAAAGAAGCTGGTGTGACAACCATGTACGGGCTGGGGAACAGTTTCAGTACACAGGCTGGGGGCAGTGAGCTCTGAGCATGTCCTTTTCTCCGGAAGAGGCATGGGAGCTCTGAATCCCATGGGGCCAGCAGGGCACTGGTGGCCTGAGTTCCCATCAACCTCCTTGCTCATGTCCTCCCCACCTGGTGCAGCCCTCTACCCTCCATCCCATCACACAGTCCCAATGCTATAGGTGAACTGAGAACACCAAGGCAGAGGGACATGTTCTTCTGGCTACTTTTATTTCTTTGGTTTGTGACTGTTTGACAACAGTGATAAAAATAGCTTATAAATGAGGCGCTGGCTGTAAATGGTAGAAACGTCTTCCCGGTCAGGGGCAGAGGGCTCCCTGGCAGCCCCAGGCCCGGTCCACATGTTGCGCCTGGGAAGGCAGAGGAGGAGGGCTGGCATCTTCCCTCAGGTTTCTCTCACAGAAGGGCCAGTGAGCTGAAATGGGCTCCTCAGAGACTCTTCAAATAGAGAGATGTTTATGTCTTTCCAGGGCGGTTCAAATTACAAGCAGGGAACTGGAGCCCTGGGAAAATAAACCAAGGGAGGCTAGGCAGGGAAGGGTTTTGCTTTAAAGCTTGATTTAAATCAACCTTTGGAAGACCTCAATGAGGCCTCTGGGGAGGAATCACTGCAGAAAGCCAGGCAGATGAGACTCTGGAAGATGCACGTGTGACCCCCGTACTCGGTCCTTGACGTGGGCCTCCGTTTCTTCATCCAGTGGAATTTCTCCCAACTTGTTCCAAAGCTCGCCTGTCTCAGAGAGAGGAGGTCCTGTAGCAGAGAGGTCAGGGTCCTGGTGCAACACTGAGGTACTGCCAGGGCAGGCCCAGCCTTAGCCATAGCAGGTAGCTGGCACAAGGCTTACGTGGAAGTGCCTGACTCACTCTTTGTCAGGAACATTCTGTCTGGTCTCCGGCCATATCACTTCTTGTTCCAGACTCTACAAGAGGCTCAAGCCCTGGGCCAGACCCCTGGGGTCCAAAATGCACATTCAATGCTCAATGACAGATGTGGAGGGGTCTTGTTCAGGACACAGGCACCCACTAGAATAGAGTAGTTCAGCTCCTGGGCACAGAACAACATGTATGTGGGGACCCCAGCACCTCCACTTGTTTCTCTGCTCATTGCATCCGCCCCCTGGCTTGACTGCATGAGGCTCCCACAGCTGGGCTGTTTCTCTGCATTTGTTTATGTGTTTTTCTTTCACTGTTAAGTCATTTTGTGTGTGTGTGTGTGTCCAACCCACACAAGGAGAGCTTGGAGAGCACAGGCTGGAGCCAATGCCTCTTCAAGATCTAGGATTTTGCTCTGGGAGCAATCTTAGCGGTGATACTGAGGGGAGACCCCGGGGAGAGGGGTCTTCACACAGCAGGTGTGTGGGTGTGCATGCATGCAGACACATGAAGAAGGTGCAGAACACAAGTCTTGTAGCAGGGGGCATTTTTGGTTTGTCCATCACACCCTGGCCCAAGCCCAAGAGGCCTATAAGAGAGACAGATCTACCATTGGTCAAAGCCAGCTTGGACCCTGTCATTTGTTAGACTACTATAAAGCAATGGTCCATCTTTCCTTGATAAAAAGAACATTGTTACCCCTTCCCAAGGGAAGTGTTAAAGAAATGTACACACTACCTTATGAATGTAGCTATAACCCCTCTATATAGCACCCTGCTAATGAAAAAAAAGATAGCATTTCCCTTCCCTATCCCAAAAGTCTAGCTGTTCCTGAGTATCCATGAGGATTGGTTCCAAGGCCCAGTTCCAAAGACATGAGTATCCATAGATATTGAACTCCCTTCAATAAAATGGTAGTGTTTACTCAGAACATACACACACCCTCCTGTGTGCTTCAAATAATCAGATTATGTAGAATTTTCATTGTATTAAGTCTTCTAAATCACTAGTTATTTGGTATTCAGGGAATAATGGCAAGGAAAAAACCTGAACATATTTGGTATAAGCTGTGTTTTGTTTTTTTCTGAAATACTTGGTATACACAGATCTGGAATCCATGGATAAGGAGAACTTCCTGTACTTTGAAGTCCAATAAAGTCACTTGTCTAAAGTCACACAGCTTATCTCTGAGTTCAGTTTCATCATGGAAGTCTGGATGGTGATTCTTGTCCAATTGTCATGGGGTCAAGTGAGGTAACAGATGAGAAGGAGCTCTGGGAGGTCAGAGCTCTTCAGTGTGTAGGGTTCTGACAACCAGGCAGGCTCTGAGGTCAGTGAGGATAGATGGGAGGACAGCAGAAGGCAGCCTAGCGCCCCGTAATCTGTTCTCACACGGGACCTGCTGGCCCAGCCTCTTCCTCACTGGGGCATGGGTCTTGATTATCTGACCCAGTTGCCCAGAACTCTTTGCACCTATGTGGATTCCTCAGAACTCAGATATACAAAATGCGTCTAGTGTACCTCTCCACCTGGATAAAAACATTCTTGGATGTAAGATCTGTCACTCATGTTCAAGTCAGTAAGACTTGAACCATACTTGCATATTATGTTCATGCACATGTATCCATGCACAGCACACTGTACACACTCACATGCATTTTATGTGTGCATGCACGCATGGGTATACATATATGTACAAACAGGTGCACACATGCAACACGATATAAAATGGGCACATACACATGCCACATACCTAATACATGGCACATACTCTCATGTGTGCATTTGTACATGCATGCACACAGCATGATGAAATTGAAATAGCTATGGGTACTCACACATGCATGTGCACATGCTACATACCTGTGCACATGTGAGCACACAAGAAACCACAGGTACTCTTGACTGATGGTTGACCATCACCTGCCCCACCCTGCACAGGGCACTCAAGGACCTACATTTTTGCAACATGGTTCCCTGAAGCAGGAACAAAGCTCTTCGTGTGTGGGAGCTGAGGCTGGTGAAGCATGGGGCAAGCAGCCTGATATTCAGGAAACTGGTGACTGATGTGAGTCTGGACCTGTTGGGAGGGGTCCCTTGAGCCCTCAGTTCCCTCTGGGGATCAAGATGACATCGTAGAACATTTTTGGTCAGCCCACATCAGTGCCAGTGGCCCAATATGGAAGTTGCTCGGGATCTTGTCTAGCATCTGTCCTGGAGCTTGTTCTTGGGGGCCAGAGTCTGAGCCTCAATACCTGCCATCCCAGAACCAGAACAAAGGCTCTGAGAGTCATTACCCCAGATCAAGGTCATCCGCATATCCCCAGCAGTTATAGCTTGCACCCCAACTCCAGCAAGGGGCAGGAGGTGGAAGATGGGGGGGAGGAGAGGGTCACACCTGAGCATCCCCTTCTGTGTGTCCATACCACCTGTCTACTTGAGCTAGCACTGAGCCACCATGATCAGATTTCAGCCTCCTGAGTAGTTAGGATTACAGGCGAGAGCCACCAGTGCCTGGTACCACATTCAATTTGCATGACAGTCCCTGTGAAGCTTGACTCCCAAGATGAACCAGTGCTAGGATGGTTCCTGTTTCCTCAGGGGTCTGGAATCAGCCGAAGGTGGTACAGAGAGAGGGGGCGCTGAAGTGGGACCCTCTCCCCTTCCTGATTTCTGTCTCCTGACTCCTGGCAGGAGGGTGTGGGCGGTGGCTGCTGGAGCATCTGATCTGCAGTAATGACTCTCTGGCCTTCTGCTCTGGTTCTACGTGGCAGGGAGAAAAAGGCCTACTGCCAAGTCCCTGCTGTCCCCAGTGCAGTATTTTTCCATCTACTCCTCTGGCTTTGGTTGGTATCGATTTAAATAGAAGGTAGATGAGGGTGGGAGTGGGGAGAAGGCTGTGATCTAGGGACCAAGAAACAGGAAAGCTGAGGGAAGAGGGAAGAGAGGAAAAGAGAAGGGAAGGGAAGACATGAAAAGGGAGGAGAAGGGAGGCACACATGAGCTTTCCAGGTGCTTGGCACTGGCTCCTTTTGCAGCCACCCTTCCGGGGTCCACCTGGAGTCAGCGCACCTCATCTTGGTGATGTGGCCTGAGGTGGAGCAGGCTGGGGATTCCTGAGATTTGTGGGAGCAGGACAGTGCCTCCCTCTCTGCCCACCTTGGGGGATCCCTCTGCCCTGCATCCCACAGGGCAGTGCCCCATCACATGTGGGGCTTTCCTCTGCCTGCTGCAAGGGGAAAGAGGCCTCTGAAAAGACCCCCTGGACATTGGTCCTGGGCCCCAGTGCTCTGCACAGACTCTTGGAGGTACTCCCACACTCACGACTCTGCTGTCCCCATTTCTTTCTGTCCTGGGGCTCCAGCTTAGGAAGCCATGCACACACAGCCACACAGCCGTGTTTAAGGCACAGTTGGATTTGTCTATGTTGCCATGACAACAGTGAGGCCTGCCCTGTTCTTTCTCCCACCCCATCCTCCATTCCCATCACAGGCTACAGACCTCCCTCCATCTGTGGCTGTCTGTCCTGCTCAATTCCCAAGGCTCTGCAACCATCATTTCTAACACCCATGGGACTTGTGCCCCCTCCCCTATTTCTTCCTCTGGAGGGAATGGGAGCTCTGCAGATCTCTTGTAAGATTGTGGCTTCCAAAGAGCAAACACCGAGTTCTGAGAGTAAGGAGACGGTGATGAGCACCAGGACCAGAACAGCCAGGGCTTCGGCTAGGGTTGTGGGGACAGCAGGGTTCGGGTATCTACTGGTTTTCCTCCTTACTGTAGCTCCCGGCCTCTCACTGTCCTGAGCCATGTACAGGGACCCCCACCCTGGCCTTGCCTTTCCCCCAAAACCTGTTGCTTTCTTCCAATTTCTGGTCAAGATTTATCTCCTCCTCCAAGCTTTTCTTCATTTAACTCTCTCTGACCTCAAACACCAAGATCCTTCTCAGCACTTAAGAGCACTCTAGAGGATCGATCTGAGCTGGCTTCTCTGTATCTCTGGGTCTCTGTTCTGGGCAAGATTTACGTGTCCAGCCTCCTCAGCAGCCTTGGCCAGTATTTTTGTCTAGTATAACTTGCTGTTCTTCACCCCACTGCCACCCACAGCATGCCAGAACTCTGTCCCCTGACCCCTTCCATCCTGTGTAGCTTTCAGAGCTGCATCCCCGCTGTCTCTCTTCTACCATCCAGCCCCAGGCCAGACCAGGCAGTGCCTCTGTGTGATTGCATGTGGAATCCTCTCTGCCATGAACTGGGGGGAATGAGGGGAGACATTAGGCCATCCCATGAAAAGGTATCAGTTGATACAGGCAAGTGCTGGGATGAATCCATTTGCTCATTCTTGGGGGGATCTCTTTGAGAGCTAGCAATGTGTCGCCCCACCAGTCAGAGTGCCCTGTCCACTCGAGAGCTCCACAGGCACATGACTTTTTATATCCTGGTGGTGTCATTGGTAAAAAAAAAAAAAAAGAAAATTAGGTATTCAAAGTTTTCTCCCCAGCTTTAATCCCTTATCTAATTATCTTAATTTTTTTCACCTTCTGCTAAGCTCCACCTGTTTTCTGAAAGCCCTCAAAAAAAAAAAAAATGCTGGCTAGAGGAAGAAGCCAGGAAAGAGGGAAGGGAAAGCGAGTGGCACTACTGTTTTGAGCTGGTCTGGAAAGTCCTCAGACTGAAGATCCCCAAGCCCAGTTCTGGAAGAACCAGAGTGCGTATCCAGGCGGGAGGAGACTGGCGTTCCCGAAGAAGGCCACGGCCTCAGAGGTGTGAGGGGCTCCGGAAATGTGGGTGAGTGTAAAGGGGTCACCTCTGGACTTGTGCTGCCCTCCTAGACCGCCCCCCTCCCCAGCCCTTCATGGAGTTGCCTTCAGCAGCCTGTCCTGCTCTCACGTATGATGCTGGTCCATGCACGAAACTGATCTGTCTTCTTCCTCAGCCCTACACCTGGGTACCATTAGTCAGTTTTGTCATTGTAAAACCAGTCCACCCTGGGTATCTGTGTGTGTGTGTGTGTGTGTGTGTGTGTGTGTGTGTGTGTGTGTGTGCGTGTGTGTTGGTTCCAGGTTCCCTGGAAGACACTGAACTCAGAGAATGCTCAGTGTCCTCAGAGAAAGCCATAGTCACATTCTTTCTCATTTACTATCTCTGGGTTATAAGAGGTAAATGCCATGGAAATAGATGTTGTTTGTTGTTATAAATAGTTGTTTCTGCATTATTCAGAGGATAATAAGGAGAAAAAAAAACTGTAGTTATTTAGTACAGGTTCAATCTTATCCCTAACATTTAATCTGGATTTGGTTGAATCCTTGTGTGTGGAATCCACGGATATGGAAGGTTGACTACCAACAACCAACTCTTCTGGGAGGCATAAATAAAATATGAAAATTAGGGAATGGTCCTTCATGTGACACAACAAAAAGGTTACAGAGCTTATAAATACTGTAATCCTGTACGCAGCCACGACTACCCGATTGAGCAGAGGAGTCCCCGCAAACCCTACCTTAAAGATTTCCCTCCCACTCCCAGCAATGGGGAGAAAGAAAGGATGAGGGTTTGTGTAGAGTGAAGGCCCAGGAAGTCCATCCAGGAGCCACTGGCCTGCTGTCCCTCCCTCCTTCATGCCCCCAAGCAGACCGGGTACCCACAGCTGCCTCCGTGCCCTGTCTGCACAGGGGTGGCCCATTCTGGGCCCCAACGGGATGCAGGTATGTTTATATGCAGGCTTGCTCCATCTCTGCAAGTCCCCAGCTAAGCAGCTCAGAGAGATTCCAGTCACAGCTCCTGGCTGGCACTGCGGGCTCCCCAAGGAAGGTAGATGGCCCATCTAGACTAGTGCCTCCCAGATTTCATTTGTATCACCCGGAAAGCTGCTTCAAGCATAGATTCAGGGCCATGGCCTCCCATTGACTAGTTTAGCAGGACTCAAGTAACATCTCACCCTTTGTGTTTCTGCTTCTGCTGCTTAGACCTCCACATACCTAGCTGAACTCTATCTAGGATTCTCCTCTGGGAGTTTCGGGTCTGATTGTTAGGACTGTGGGCCCAGGACAAATTTGTCTGCTTTTCTCCCAGCTGCCTGCCAACCAACAGTTCCAACAGGTCCCAGCAGCCGAAGCAGCAATACCTGGGAGCTGGGGAGAGATGCAAATTCTTAGCTCCTCCACTGGCCAATGGGGTTTTTTGTTTGGCTCTAGTGGGGTTTGAACTCAGAGACTTGCTAGAGAGGTACTCTACTGCTTAAATCACACCTCTAGCACTTTCTGATTCGGTTATGTTTGAAATAGGGTCTTGCTTTTTCTCTGGACGTATGTAGACAGTGATCTATTTATGCTTTCTGCCTTAGCTGAGAAGACAGGCATGTGTCACCACACCCAGCTTTTTACTGGCTGAGATGGGATTCCACAGCTTCCCGGCCCGGCTCCCACAGGATGATCTTCAACAGCTAGGGTTTTAAGCCTAAGTCCACAGGCCTGGCTCCTACTATGTTGTCTGTTTGGTTTGCTTCTAATGTGACAGTCTCCATAGGAAGAGACTTGGGTAAGCAATGTATTCCACTTACTGGTTTTAGAGACAAGAGATGCAGAATGTTCAGGCTACAGGGCCTTTGGGAAAGCATCAAGGCAGGCAGGAAACAGTGGGGAAGGGCACGAGGAAAGCTGAAGTCACCCCTTTATTAGGAGCTATGGTTCCCTTTATAGGGACAGGGTGAGATGGACAGATAGGTCGGTGTGTCTGGAGATTTTAAGTGGCTCTAAGCTAGCAGGTTTCTACTTGCTTGGTTCCTGGCTCTGCTACCATCCAGGGCATGGAGAGCAGGCGTGGCCTTTCTGTCACTTTTTTGTTGGGTGCTGTTCTTGAGCTCTTCAGCTAAAGGCTAGCTCTCTACTCCTTGAGCCACAGAGCCATTTCTGGTTTTCTGGTGATTATTTGGAGATAAGAATCTCATGGGAGTTTGGCCTAGTGGTAAAGTGCTTGCCTACCATGCATGAAGACCTGGGTTTGATTCCTCGTTACTACATACATAGAAAAAAGCCAGAAGGGGTGCTGAGGCTCAAGTGGTAGCGCTCTAGCCTTGAGAAAGCCCAAGGACAGTGCTCAGGTCCTGAGCCCAAGTCCAGGACTGGCAAAAAAAAAAAGAATCTCATGGACTTTTGTGCCCAGGCTGGCTTTGAACTGGGATCCTTAGATCTCAGCCTCCTGAGTAGCTAGGATTACAGGCGTGAGCCACCAGTGCCTGGCTCTTTCCATCACTTTCTCAAGGAGAGTTGGTCTATCCAGCTAGCTCTGTCAATCACCTAGCCTCAGAGGAAGAAGGCAAGGGCTGCCTCGTCTAGCAAGCCCTACCGTTGCCTGGCTGGATGTCTCTGGACCTGTGGCTGACCCTGTTCCTACTGAGCAGATACAAAGTTTCTTCCAGTCTGCCTTCTCTCTGTGCTCTACAGCAGCCCAATCTACAACAGAGAGGTAGTCCTCACCCCTGGGATTGGAAGACGGGTGAGGTGTGGGAAAGCGGCCAGCATCTGGTGGAGACTTGATAAATGCTGCTTGAATTTTCAATTGTCCTCTTGCCCTTCCAGTGTTCTTCAAACTGGCCTTTCATTTCTCCCTGTCTCTGAGCTTACCCCAGGTTAGGGTCTTTCCTCTCCTCTGGGATTAGACACACCGGTCGTTGGGGGAGGACTTCCTGTGTACTTCTCAAGAGCCCCAGGAGCTGGCATTCCACACTTGGGACCCTCCTGTCTCTGCCTCCTGAGACTCTGGGATTCCAAGTTTAAAGCCAGCCTGGGCTCCATCCCAAACCCAAATGAGGAGATGGAGTGAAGGATCCCTGTGTCCCAGTCTGCACGAGACGTCTGACAGATGGAAGGCCTGGGACACAATGCAGAGCTGGCTGGCTGGCTGGCCCCTCCTTCTGCGTGCTCAGATGCTTCCTGCTAAACCCAAACCTCCTCTCCCCTTCCAGCTTCAACTAGCTTCCCGGAGAAGCAGCTTGAAGTATCTGAGCCCCAAGGAGGACCTTGTGTGTCTGTGCAGCCTGTCACCACCCTGACTCTGTCCCCCTCCCCCCCCACCAGGGCGCTTCTGCCAACGGCTGGTTATTTATATCCCCCAGCAGCTGCTGACTGACAGCTGGAAGCTGGGAGGCGGCTGACAGGAATGAGGCAGAGATGACAGGGTAGTGGGCGGCTCTGTCACTCCACTTAGAGCAGGATTGCCCAGCACAGCCTACTCCCCTTCACCCCCAGGTGAGACTTAGCTCTGACAGGGGCACTGGGAGAGAAGAGAACAAGGGCTCTCCACAGGAGAGAGCTGGGGATTTGGGCAAGAGCTGTGCCCTAATTGATCTTTTCCAGAAAGGGAGGGAGCGGCTCTGACTTCATTATCCATGGCTCTCGTCTGTGTGACCTTGAGCAAGTCACACATTCTGGCTGAGGAAAGTGAGGTGGTCTCTTAAGTTCTCTCCATATTAGTGTGAAGGTTGCACACAAACTCAGAGTCCTGCCTCTGTTGCTTGCTGTGTGACCTTGGACAGTTTACTTCTCTGCTTCTAATGCCATCTCTTAAGAAGTGGCTTTTTTTTTTCCTTTTGGTACTAGGGCCTGAACTCAGGTCTCACACTCTTGCTTAGCCTCTTTTCAAGGTTGGTGCTCTACCACTTGAGTCATAGCTCCACTTCTAGCTCTTTGCTAGAGAGAGTGTTTCAAACTTTCCTGCCCAAGCTGGTCCTAGACTATGAGCCTCAGATCTCAGCTTCCTGCATAGCCAGGGTTACAGGAGTGAGCTGCCAAGCCAGGTGCTTAATGACACCTATGATAAAGGGCTTTCATAAGGATAAGTTAAGGGATTCACATAATGGGGTTGGAGCAGGGCCTGACATATAGGGTAGTTATGTCAGTTAAACCAAACATTAAGTGTGTGTCACTTTGGCTGTGTCTTCTCACTAAGAAGGTGGCTCAACAATATTAAAAAAAGACTGGAGCACTTTTATGTACATTCAGAGAAAGGAGAGGCTTTATGATCTACAGGCTGTGTTGTCAAATAGAACCGGCTGTTCAGGCTAAACCTGCATTGGTTCTGAGCCTCTCCTCCCCTCCTTTCCTGTGTGTATATGTGGGGAGGGGAAAAGGGGTGTCAGTGTCAGTCCTAGGGCTTCAACACCAGGCCTGGATACTGTCCCTTACTAATTTTGCTCAAGACTGACATTCTCCCATTTGAGCCACACCTCTACTTCTGGCTTTCTGGTGGTTAACTGAAGATAAGAGTCTCACAGACTTTCCTGCCTGGATTGGCTTTGAACTTTGATCCTCAGAACTTGGCCTCCTGAGTAGCTAGGATTATAGGTGTGAGCTACCTGTGCCCTGGTTGTCATTCTTATTTTTATTTCTAACATCTCTGATCTTCTCAGACTTATGGCTTCCGTCTCCTTTTCAATTTTTCTGTTTCTTCCTGGCTCCCTTCTAAATCTTTGCTCCTCTCTTATTTTAAAAATTAGTACCTGGGCCAGCAGTTTGTGCATGCTAGGCAAGCACTCTACCACTAGGCCAAAGACCCAAGTTCAATTCCTCGGTACCACATACATAGAGAAAAGCTGGAAGTGGGACTTTCTCAAGGCTAGAGCTTTACCACCTGAGCTTCAGCACAAGGACAGTGCTCAGGCCCTGAGCTCAAGCCCAGGAGTGGCACAAAAAAAGAGAGAAAAATTAATATCTGCGCTGGGCACTGGTGGCTCACACGCCTCTAACCCTAGCCACCTAGGATGCTGAGATCTAAGGATCACCGATCAAAGCCAGCCTAGGCATGAAAGTCCATGAAACTCTTATCCCAGATTAACCACCAGAAAATTGGAAGTGGACCTGAGGCTCAAAGAGCTAGAGCACTGGCCTTGAGCGAAAGAGCTCAGGGACAGCACCCAGGCCTCGAGTTCAAGTCCCAGGTTTGACTATAAAACAAAAATCATAAAATCAAAAAACTAATATCTGCTCTTTAGTTAAATGGCATTCCATGTTCTCAAAGTCCTGGGCAGACTGCGCCAGCAGAAGTGGTAGCTGCTAGGGTAGGGTGGAGACTCAATGGAATTTTGAGGAGGAGAGACTTTGGAGCAGGGATGAAGAACCTCATCCTGCCCCAGCCCGCCCTGACACACTCACTGGGGTGTCCTTGACTCTCTTACTAACCTTGGCCCTGTGGCTTAGGAAAGGAGCATCTCCATTACGGAGGTGGGGGAGATGAGGGGGAACAAGAAGCTGACTGACAGGTTACCATGGTAACCAGCAGAACACAAACTCTTTACTTCACTGATGCTTGTCTTACAGAAATACTGCCCTAACCATAACTTAAATGCGCTCTCTCTCTCTCTCTCTCTCTCTCTCTCTCTCTCTCTCTCTCTCTCTCTCTCTCTCTCTCTCTCACACACACACACACACACACACACACACACACACACCCTCTAAAAGAAGAAATGTTGACTCATTCAGGCTGTGATTATGGCCATTAGGTTCTAATGCTGGATCCAGATGAGAGGTAAAGATGAAATGGATTGAATTTTTTTTTTTTAAAGAAGCTCCTTGCAATCCATTCTTCCTGGAAATGCAGAGTGTTGTTCCAACATCCACACATTCCTCAGCATTCACACAGGAGTCCTTCTCCAAGTCTCTTGTCACCTTGCCCAGTCGCCATGGGCAGAGCCTGTGATGAAGATGTCTCTGCCTTGTAAGGGTTCACCTCTGAGACTCCTTCTCGGGTCTGTGGGGGTCGGCCAGTCACTAAATATTTCCTGATCACCTATGTGCTTGGTACCAGGCATGTAATGTGATATTAAATACAATAATAAATGTCTGGTCCTTGTCATCAAAGAACTGGCAACTCCAGCAGTTGCAAATGCTCAGTTACTAATCATGAAAGATCCGTAGTTGTAAATGGTTTTGATAGTTGTACAAAAGTAGCTTCTGCAATGTTGGGCTTTCTGGAGGGGAGAAGGTGGGGGGAGAAACGGCTGGTCTGAGAACTGTCTCCAACTCTCTTGGTCTCTGTCTTCACCATGCCCCAGCCACACTGGGATAGAGTCTGGTTAGAGGGCTGCTAACCTCTCCACACACCCCAGGGTCAGCTGCCTCCTTGTGAAGGGGTTAACTTTGCACTACAGACCATCGATTGATCTATCCTTTCACCCACTGTAAGCAGTGAGGTGCTTGTAGGGCCGCTTGGCTTCCTGCTTGCCTTTGAGCTCCCATAGCATGAATTCTTGACCCAAGATGCTGTGGAGGTCAATCTCTAGTCTGGGGGCGCTGAATGTTGGAGGGGTCTTAAAGGGGCAAGGCCTTGAGAGAAGGTCCTTCCATCACTGGAGTTCCTGGCTGTACCGGAGGCCGGGGGGATTAAGGGCAGTCTCATAGGGTCGCTGGGATCTCACAAGAGCATGGCCGTTTTTAATAGAGATGCCAATGACTGAATCACTTTCTGGCTTCTTGCTTTTTGTTTTTTACCTGGGTCTTGCTATATAGACAAGGCTTGCTTGCCTGGAGCTCATACTCCTTCGGCATCTGTCTCCCAAGTGCTGGGATTACAGGTGTGTGCCACCACTCCCTGGCTGGCTTCTTAAAATACATTTCTCTCCCACATTTGTGTCACTGTGATGCCATAGATCAGGAGAGTCTCAGTAGGACTGGACTGATGCCAGTGCCATGCCCATGAGATCCCAGAATTGAGCTAAGCAGATCTCTCTTTTTACAAAGTGAGTCTGCTTCAGGTGTTTGGTTACAGTCATATCCACACCTCATTGAACAGGAAGTTACCCGGCATGCTAGGTCAGACAGCTTGATGGTAGAGCTTGGACTCTCCCCAGGCAGCCTTTGGGTCATCCATATTTTCTCCACTGGGACCCTCAAAGCAGTAGATCTGGGCTGGAAAGCCGGCTAGCCAGGCCAGGGGAAGGCTTGGAGTTCATTAACTCTCAGTCTGTGAATCCTTGCCTGCCTCCTGCTAGTAATCCTTAGTCCTGTACATCCTTTTTCTACTTCAAGGTTGGATTTTCATCTCCTCTCCCAGCACTTTGGAGAGTGTCCATAATCACCGAGAGAATCTAATTACCACTCCTTCTAAACCAGTACTCCGTCTCTGTTATGCAAATGTGGCTGTAATTGTGTCAGGCAGGTTTTGTTGTCATTTATCTTTCGGCTCCCCGCTTCTCTTTTCTCCTTTCAAACTGGAGTTACAGTCCCCCACCCCTTTTATTGTAAAGGCTCCCCAGGTTCCTCTCTGCTCCGCAACCACAAAAACTGAAATTGCTTTGATTATCCCCTCCAGATTCCCAGAGCCACAACGCCCGCCCCAGGGCAAAGGGAAAGAAAAATAAACAGCGGTTAGTGGAATTTATTTTATTTCTTCGGAGATGCAAATCTGGAAGATTCCAGATAAGCTCTGGGAACAGTGTGCGGTGAGAGGAGGCTGGATGTGTGGACAAGGGCGGAGTCTATGCAGAACCAGGTCATAAATCCCTCTGCACACCTCAGCCCAGGCTCTGCCCTTCTGTGGTGGGGAGGCAGGGGCAGGAAGTGGAGGAGTGCAGGGGTGGAGACAGCTCCAGTCCTCTTACGTGTGGTATTTGCATTGGTAAAAGCTCCCAGGCCTGTCTGGGTGGAGGCCATGAGGAACCTGTTTTATTTGGGAGACTTAGGGTTCACTTACAGGGTCCTTAAGAGGAAATTGACTAGGCCTTTGTGGCTCATGCCTGTAATCTTAGCTTCTCAGGAGGCTGAGGTCTGAGGATTATAGTTGGAAGCCAGACTGGGCAGGAAAGTCTGTGGGATTCCTATCCATAATAATCTACTCAAAAAAGGCTAGAAGTGGCACTGTGGCTCAAGTGGTTGAGTGCTCACCTTGAGCAAAAGAAGCTCAGGGACAGTGCCCAGGCCCTGAGTTCAAGCTTCAGGATTGGCATAAAGGAGTGGGGAGCAAACTTGAGGCCCTGGAGAAAATCATGAGCAGCCTCCTTAGCTGCCCTGTCCTTGTGAGCTGGACAGGAGGGAGGGAGGGTCTCCTGCATCTGCTCAGCCTGTCATGCATTCAACCTAGCAAGCAACAACAAAAGTGAGCACCTACTCTGTTCCAGATAATATTCTAGGTCCAAGGAATACAGTAGTAATCCCGAAGGCAAGGCCTATGATTCCAGCAGAGTGTGTGTGTGTGTGTGTGTGTGTGTGTGTGTGTGTGTGTGTGTGTGTGTAGCAAATGGTAATGTTTAGAATTGAAAGCAGGAGCTGGGTGCCTGGTGGCTCATGCCTTTAATCCCAGCCACTTAGAAGGCTGAGATCTGAGGAGTGTGGTTTGAAGCCAGCCCAGGCGGAAAGCCAGGAGACTCTTGGCCTCCAATTAACCACCAAAAAGCCAGAAGCGGAGCTGTGGTTCAAGTGGTTGAATGCTAACCTTAAACAGACAAAGCTCAGAGACTGTCTGAACTTAGGCCCTGAGTACTGAGAGATAGGCAGACCCAGACACACAATTAAAAGCAGGATGGAGAGGCCAGAGAGTGAAGTAGAGGGTACAATTTAGGACAAGTGGCTGAGAAGCACAAAGACATTGAAGAAGAACTCTGCAAAGCACCGATGATGGTCCAGGCCTTACTCACCCTGGCAAGTAATGGTTTCCCTTCTCATCTTCTATGTGTCCAGGGAAGAGAGTGCTAGGGAGCCCAAGACATTGTGGGGAAAGCAGGGCCTTCCAGACCGAAGACACCACAGGCCCAGCTGAGGAGCTATGTGCTTGGAACAGGATGGAAGGGCTAATGAAACAGGAGAGATCTGAGCTTGCACAAAAGATGGCAGGGAGGCCAATGGAAGACTTCGAGCAGAGAACTGACACATCGTGGCATTTTACAAGGATCCCTCCTATTTGGTGGATTGTATATGTGTGTCTGGGGTGGGGGTGGGATGCGGTGGGGCTGGGGACAGGAAACCCAGTTCTGGAGGTTTGTAAATACTGTGGGCAGGAGGCCCAGATGGGAGCACTGGCAGGTTGACTGCTGGATGTGAGCAGGATAAATAGGAAGAAAGAACTCAAGGCCATCTGATGTCCCACCCAGTTGTCAGTCCAGCCATCCCAACCACCATGGACTAAGATGGGAAAGGATGAGGGAGGAGTAGGAGCAGTGGAGGGAGGTTGGAATCTGGGTTGGGGTTGTCAAGGCTTGGGGTGCCCCTGAGACAAACAGGTGGCAGGTGTGGAAGGGGTTGGAAATTGGAGTCTGGAGTTCAGGGGCAGAGGTCTAGGCTGAGGTGTGCATTTGCATATAGATGGTACTTAGAGGAATAAGAACGGATGAGTGCACCTGCCCAGTGACTGCTGCTGGGAAGAGAGGAGGCAGTGCTGAGTCTGGCACCCAACATCACATGCTTAGAGCTGCTTTCTGGCAGACTAATAGTACACAGAGCCATCTGAGTCAACAGAGGCCTGCCCCACCTAACCCCCTTCCTACAAAACTCCCAGATGTTAGAGCCTCTGATTCTGAAAGAGGTAAACTGAGACCACCTTACATCCTTGTGGGAAATAAGAGTGAGAGAACTAAGGTGACCCAGGAAGTCTCTTCTCCTCCCAGGCCTCAGTTTCCCCTTGGTAGGGGAGTGGTGGAACTTGGTAGAGATTAATTCATAGTCTGGAAACCAGAAGCGTCTCCAGAGATCAAGTCTAATACATTGAGCCAATGTGACTGACTTCAGAGAGGCTGATGAGTACATGGATGCTGCAGGCCCAGTGCCTGGCTGACATTTTCTAATTGTTGCTTGATCTTGTTATTCATGGATTCTGTGCTACACATATGAATTCTTCAGTGTGTGTTCATAACCTCGCAATCAGTGCTCTTGACAGTGGTTGGTTGTCGGCAGACATGAGAAGAGCATAGAAAGATTTGAGCTGTCCTGTGGGGTCGTTCCTGGCTGAGTCAATCAAGTCTCCATTCTGTCTTCTGCCTTTAACTCTCATACTATAACTCGGGACTCTTTACTCTCATACTATAACTCGGGACTCTTTACACAGTCTATGACATGCTATGATTTTCAAAATCCTTTCTGTATGTATTTTAAAAGATAGGATTACAGGCTTGAAATAATCAATCTGCTTGGGAGATATGGGTCAGAAGATTTGTACCTGAGAGACTCCATCTCTACCAATGACTGGGTGCAGGAATGTATACCCATCATTCCAGCAGAGAAGCACCAATAGGAGGACTGATGTCCCAAGTATTGTCTAGTGCTATGTGCAAAAGGCTGGAAAACATACAGGTTTAGGTGTGACCAAGAGGGCCGCAGGCTGTGGGTTCTGCATTGATATCGCAATGGTATGCATCAGGTCAGGTGTCTTTAACACCGGTGTTTGTACGGGTATTCTATAATTTACTACAAAGTGAGAAACTGAAGCTGTTTCACAATTGTGAACCTGCAGCCCTGTGAGATGTAGAATTCCCAGTCCCAGTGGGAATCTTTTTGTCTTTAAAACTGTGTTTCTGATACTTAGGCTAGTTATTTTCTTTCCTATCTATACTATATTATTTCAGTATAGTTTTATAATTCATGTGAAATAGTTTTGCTTTATTTATTAGTTTGTAATTACATTCTAGATTTGCCCAATGTTTTGGTCTGTTTGTATAAATTTGAACACAGTAAAATTCACTTTTTTGTGATAGATAGCACCACAATTCCATTTATCCAAAAATTTTCAGGCCCTGATCTGTGTGTGTGGGGGGGGGGCACGTACACACATGTGGCACACCAGTACTGGAGCTTGAACTCAGGGACTGGGCATAGTCCTTGAGATTTTTTTTTCTCAAGGTTAGTGCTCTACCACTTGGGCAGCAGCTCCATTTCTGGCTTTCTGGTGGTTAGTTGGAGATAAGAGTCTCATGGATTTTTCCTGGCTTTGAGCTTCAATCCTCACATCTCAGCCTCTTGAGTATCTAGGATTACAGATGCGTGCACCGGCACTCAACCTTATCCCATAGATGTCTACCCTGTATCAACAGTTCCCCGAGTAGAGTTGCCATAGTATGTCATTACATATAACACCTCAAAGGCATCCTAAAGGTAATTTAGTCTATGCTTCTGAAACTATTATTACTTGCAAATCACTCAGGCGTCTTGTTAAAACTGTGATCCAGCAGGGTTGGGGTGCAGTCTGAGGTCCTGCATCTCCAACAGAGTCCCAGCTGATAGGAAACGCCACCAGGTCTAGTATCACAGTGTCATTTTTAATGCATGTCCTCTACCTGGGGAGGGATAGGTATATATTATATCTTTTGTCTGTTACTTTCAGTGGGTATTTTTTTTATTGTTGAATTTTTCTTTCCTTTTTTTTTTTTTGATAGTCTCTATGTAGCCAAATCTGGCCTCAAACTCAAGATCTTTCTGCCTCAGCCTTCCAAGTGCTGGAATGATAGGTCTATACCACCAGGTCTGGCCTATTGTTAAGTGTTTTGAGGTTTCTTTATATGTTCTAGACACCACTGCTTTGTCAAAATATAATTTGAAAATGTCTGCTCCCTTTGTAAGCCTGATATTTTTATTTTATTAACATTTACAGAAGAATTTTGATAGTATCTAGTCATTTTTCCTTTTAAGGATAATTCATTTTTATTTTATCTAAAGACTCTTTGCTCAGCCAGGATCCCAAAGATTAAAAGAGTTTCATCACAAAGAAGAATGATTTTTTTTCTCCTATACTTCTAGAAATTGTATAGTCTTGAGTTTTATGGATGATTTCATACATAACTCTTCATGTGATCCGTTAAGAATTAACTTTGGGTAACTAATGAGGTTACACTCATGTTTTTGCATATGTTTTCAATCATTCCAGAATCACTGTTGCTAGGGCCTCACCTCCAGGTGTTTTTTCTGAAAAAAAGGACCGAGTTTGGGCTGGGAGTTTGTGCATGCTAGACAAGCATTCTACCACTAGGCCAAAGATCTGGGTTCAATTCCTCTGTACCACATGAATAGAAAAAACCAGAAGTGGTGCTGTGATTCAAGTGGCAGAGTGCTATCTTTGAGGAAAAAGCCCAAGAACAGAGCTCAGACCCTGAATTCAAGCCCCAGGACTGGCAAAAAAAAAAAAGGAAGGAAAAAAAAGGACCCAGTTTCACCCCCCCCCCAAAAAAAATCACAGCAACTGATAAAAAAAAAGGGAGGATGTGGGAACCAGAAGGGAAAATTGGTTTTCAGTCACTAGTGTTCCTTGGTTCACAGAGATGAGCAAGAGGGGCAAGTCACCCCCAAAACTGGAGAATCCTCTAGGGAGGAATGAGCCTACTGTGTCCAGGAACTCAGTAGGTGCAGCGTTCTCTCCCTCCCCCTTGGAATGGGGAGGGGTGGCTGCTATAGCCTAGGCTGGAAGCCAGGCAGACCCGCAGGCCCAGAGTGAACATCTGGTGGGGGGGGGGAGGTAGGGAGAAGGGATGTTTTGTTTGTTCTCACAGGAAACCCTGTGGTTGTAATAACAGCACCAAAGGTGTACTGGTGCTCTCACTGCTCTCTCCCGGGGTGTCCTAATGGAGATTGGCAGAATCCAACATCCTAGTCATTCTGTGGTCAGTTTCGGCAGCCTCCTGCACCTCATTACACAAAGAGAAGGGATGTCAGCCCGTGAGTGGAGAAGGCCCCCTGGAGCGTGAGGCCCTCAGGAGAAGCCAGGGCAGGGAGGGACTAGCAGTGTAGGAGAGGAGATGCTGGAGTCACAGCTCTGCAGCAGCAGAATTTGTCCCTGGAAGTCCCTTTTCTTTGAGGGACTGAATGAGGGGAAGCCATGACAGTCTTTTAGATTGTTTAGTCCTTGGGCTGAAGGCTTCTCCTGGTGGCTGTGCCAGCAGGGAAGTGTCCCTACGTGGTCTGGACTTGATCAATGTCAAGGTTGTTTGTGTATAATAATACTGAAAGATGGCAGGATCTGTAAGAAGTGTGGCCACCCTTGAAGGGTAGAGCAACGGATTCCTTCCCAGGAGACAGGTCCTTAGGAGAGTGTCTGCCACTTCCTAGTCTTGGTTCCTCTTGGTCACGTGACCTCTCTGGCCACTGTGTTGCCATCTACCACTTACAACTCCACCAGGAGATCCTAACCAGAAACCAGCCAGAGCTTAAATAAATCTCTTTATAAAGTATTCAACCTTAGGCTTTAATATATATATATTTAATATATATAGTAATATAAAATTATCTAAGCCAATGGCTAAAGCCTTGTTGGACTTAGACATTTAGAACTTACAGAGTTTCATTCAGGATAAATAAATTGTAACCGAGCTTCTTGAGCCTTTAGGAAAATAGAAATCTGTCATTGTCTTACATGAGTACCCTGCCTATTTCCAGTTCTAGCCAAGAAGTACACGAGGTACTAAGAGCAGGTACACACGTATGTACCTGGCTGTTAATTAGCTATGACAAGACAACTTAAGACTAACTCAGAAACAATGGAAATTTACGTCTCATAGTTCTGGAAGCTGGGAAGTTGGTGATCAAGGCACCAGCAAATTCAGCATGTGAGGAGGGCAGCTCTATGCTCAGAACAAGGTTCCCACATCTGTATTCTTCCAAAACAGAGGGATAAGCCAGCTCCTTTTCCATCTCTTTTATAAAGGCTCCTGTCCTGTCCCCAGAGCCCCCTTTCCTCAATACTGTCACAGTTGGAATTGGATCCTAACTGGCAAATTTTGGGGGGTCCACTAACATTCAGACCATGGCAACACCCACTGCTCACATCTACAAGCTCATGTACAAAAACAAAGTATTTGTCTGTGAAGTTGCTGTCTGTGGCTTATGGTATCAGCCTCTTTGCTTTCTATTTACATCTTGGATGTATACAGCTCACACATTCACACCCACCCACTACTCTCACAACACACGGCACGCACTCAAACACCCATGCCACAAACACAGTCCCGGAAACACACTATGTAGTCACATTTGCTCAAATACACAGGCCTCTTCCATTCTCACCCAGAGCCCAAACTGAGCAGATGTGGTCACTGTGACACTTGCCCGTGCTCCAGGCACATATACCTGCCTTGCCTTCCCCCCTCCCCACCCCACTCCCTCCATTGCTGGCAGGCTCCTGGAGTAGCAAGGCAAAGCGTTTTCTACCTCCTTCCTGTCATTGACATGCAGCACCTGTCTTGTCTTTCGTTCCTTGCACTTCGGCTTTGACTGGGTGAATGCCAGAGTCTGCCTGGCACAGAGCCCAGAACAGCAGCCCAGAAGCCAGTGTCCTGTGGGAATGAGGCTCCATGAGCCCATTCATGCCAAGTCCGGAGGAGTCATCAAGGAAGAGGCCTCTGGAGGTCACCTGGCTCCTCCCCGTGGCTCTGGACAGTCATGGCGTTGAGTGAGCCCATGGCAACTTCAATCACCTCTCTGCCTTTCTTCCTCTTAAAATTCAGACTATCTAGGGTATGTGAGGCCTTTCCTGAGCTATAAAAGTGAGGCCTCGAAAATGTAGCAGCCTCAAGAATCCCAGTGTCTGGACAATGACACAGCCTCTAGTTCTTGGCTGTGTGACATGGATGTGGTTTGTCTCCCAAAGACTCATGGGTTGGAATCTCAGCACTGAATGAGGATGTGTGAGGAGCAAGAGGATCTTTAAGAGGCAGAGTCTACCGAGAGGTCTTTAGGTTATTGGGGTACTGCCCCTGGAAAGGATTAATGGTGGTAGTTCTTGCCATACCTCTCATCTCTCATGAATGTGAGCATTTACAAAAGTAATCCTGACTCACTTCTCTGGCTTCCAGTCTTGAGTTGTGATGGCTTTCTCTCATATGCTGTCCTACTGTTATGTCACCCACCCTGAGCTCCTCTCCAAGTGCCTTGCCCTTGAACCTCCAGAACTGTGAACTCAATAAACCTCTTTTCTTTATTAAGTGAGCTTGCCTCAGGTATGCCATTATATTAAAGCAAAGTAGAGTAATGCAATCAAGGTAGTTCTCATAAGCTAGAACATGCCTGGAACAATAAATCTTAAACTGCATAAATAGGCGCACTAGAACCAATAAAATAGGTCAATCAGTAGTATGTCTCACAAAGCTAGCTATCAATTAGGAGGAAAAATGCAAATCTGTGGAATCTTGCTACCACTGTGAGCCACAACAGGTAAGTAATATTTTCCTAGCTCCCTGCCCAGCCTTCATACACTGTAACACCTTTCAGCACCTGTAAGACTCCAGGTGGAGGTGGAGACCACCATATAGAGCTTATTGTTTGCCATGGGGGTCTTGGGGTTTTTCCTGGGCTGGCCTTGAACTTTGATTCTCTTGATCTCCTCCTCCTGAGTTGCTGAAGTTACTGACATGAGCCACCAGACCTGGCCATTATTTACTTTTTAATAATAGTATGCTTAGCAAGAGGCTCACTAAATTCCTGATAGAAAAGACTTGGTCTTCCTCTTCTGACCACTCCCCGCTACACATACAGAACTGTGTATCCCCAACCTTTCAGGAGTCAATAGCTGAGGGGTTTTTTGTTTTTTGTTTTTTGGCCAGTCCTGGACTTAAGCTCAGGGCCTGAGCACTGTCCTTAGATTTTTTCAAGGCGAGAACTCTACTACTTGAGCCTCAGAACTACTTCCAGCTTTTTTCTATGTATGTGGTACCAAGGAATTGAATCCAGATCTTTGGCCTAGTGGTAGAGTGCTTGCCTAGCATGCACAAACTCCTGGCCCTTAGCTGAGGTTTTTTTTTTTTTTTTGGCTCATTCTGTTAACTTTTACCACCTTAGCCATGCCTCTGGCCTGACTTTTTGCTGTTTATTTTGGACATGAAGCCTCATGGACTATTTTGACTGAGCTGGCTTCCAGCTGTGAGTCTCTAGATCTTGGCCTCTAGGTAGCTAGGAGTCCAAGCACAAGCCACCAATTCTTGGGTCTTATTCTTTCCTCTCTCCCTGCAGAAACTTGGTGTTGTGATAAATACACCAGTGGGGGAGGAAAGTTGGTGTTGTGATAAATACGCCAATGGGAAGTGGTTAGGTGGCAGTTTTTAGGCTAGAGAGAGTCCTTGAAATACAGAGAGCTGGTCTTGACTTCCGGCTCTGGGGAGGAAGAGAGCAAAACAGTCAAGGAGAGATGGATGTGAGTGTGTGTGTGTGTGTGTGTGTGTGTGTGTGTGTGTGTGTGTACAGTAAGGTACATAAGGTACCTACAGTAAGGAGGTTAAGTAAGAAGTCCAACTACATCAGTGGTCCTCATCTCCAATCCCACAGCCTTGCACAGCTTCTCTGTCTCCCACTTACCTCCCAAGCTACTTTCCTCTCCAGCAGACAGGCTACGAGCAAAAGTCCAAATGGAGCATGAAAAAAAAATCAGCAAAATAATTACAGGTTACAACAAATCAATTGGAACTGTGTAAATAGCTCGAGGCAGGGAATCGAGTCAGAGCTCCTCAGCTTCACAGAAAACCTCTACAAGGCAGCTACAGGCCGAGTCCTGGGGTTTGGAGGCTGGGAGGGCCCTGGAGGTGATGCACCAACTCTGTCCTAACCAGCAGAACATGGAACATGAACTGTCCCCTTCTCTCCTCCTACCTTGTTTGTTTTATCACCTCCCAGCACCCCAAAATCCTTATCACCATCTACTTAGTCCGTCTCATGAAGGGACGATGGTCAAAGGAGATCATAGAAGAAACTACATAGTCACACCAGCCAGTTGTTCTTTTCCCTTCTTTTCTCTCCCTTCCCATCTCCAGTACCAGCACCAGGAGCCAGCCCCGGTGCTGGCCCTTAGAGCTGGCTGCATCTGCTCTAATTTCTTCAGGAGGCCTGTCATCTGCCTGTTCCTCTAAAACCTTGAGGTGCTGGATCGGGGACAGTACCCAGGCCCTCATTGCCACTTCTGGTTTTCAAGTGATTAGTTGGAGATAAGAGTCTCACCAGGACTTTTTGGCCCAGGCTGGCTTCAAATTGTGATGTTTAGATCTCATGCCTGGGATCCTAGCTAATCAGGAGGCTAAGCCATCAGTGCCCACATGAGAAAAAAATTTATATAGGGAAATATATAATTGGTATGTTAGCCTAAACGTAGCATAAGTACAGGAAGGAGGAGGAAGACGTGGCCCCATAGTTCAAGAGAGATGGTGTGTTCAATAGTCACGGAGTCAGGGGTGTGACGGGTGGCTGGTAAACCTGTGCTTAGTGGCTTCATGAGCACACCTGGCTCCTAGGAGAAGACACTGCCATCCATCTTTCCAGCCCACTCCTGGGCATCTGAGCTTAGTTAGCACAGCTCCAGACCCAGGAAAAGGCAAGGGTGACATGTGCTGAGGGAACATCTAGACAATGTGACTAGTGGAGCAGCTAAGAGAGGCAGACTGGAGCAGACTAATTAGCAGGGACAGACAGATTCAGAATCTAGCTGGCCCAGGGTTCATGACTGAGATTCTAAACCAGAAGGAACAGATCAAGAGAATCAGGGGCTGGACTCCGAGTGCCTGCAAGAAGAGCAGGTACAGAAGTCAAAGCACACCATGTGTGATGGACAGGAGCAGGTGGGTGGGGGGCTAGGTCAGTTACCAGGAGGAAGTCTGACTGTGGAAGTTAAGAAGCAGGTTGCAAAAGTACGGTTGAACTATCTGGCTATAGTCCACTGTCATATTTTGAAAAGAGGTTCTTCTTCATAAAATAAATCAGACTTAGTGCATGATTATTGTTTTTCCTTTTCTTTCTCTTTTTAATTAAAAAGTACCATTACCTTTGTAATGAAAAATTTTAGCCCTCTGCCTTACGATTTGAAATCTTGTTTCCTAGAACCTACTGCTTTCATTCTGTTTCTTCTCTGTTTCTCTCTGTCCTCCATAATGTTACCTTGTGGATGAGATCAATGCTTGGGGCTGTGGTCAGGAAAATATAATTTGTTGCTCTAGGGATACTGTACAGTGAAACTCCTTTATGCATTACTTGGAGTTAATAGTCGCTTCCATGCTTATTTGCTCATTTGTTTCTCTGTACTGAGCACAAACTCATTTTCAAAAGCTCTGACCTTAGAGCAAGTTACCTCAATGTATGCAAGCATCAGTCTTGGCTGTCTCTCTTCTTTCTTTCTCCCCTTGAAGACTTTCTACCTTCTGTTACCTCTAACTTTGTGCTTTAAAGCTTGTTGCACACTATTATTGGAAACCTCTCTTCACGGTTCATCTGTGAGTTCTCTGCTTCTTTTCTGTGTTAAAATTCTTATTTTCTGGAGACGGTGTTTCTTCTTTTCTTGATACATTCATTTCTTTTGGCAAAATATATTCATTTCTTTTGGCAAAATACATCTCAAGTAGCTTCTTCAGATAAGATAGGTAGAAAGTTTAATTTTAATTTTTTGAAATTTTGTATATCTGAAATTTTCTGTATATAGTTTACAGCTTTACTGAAATATAGTTTACTCACCATAAAATGTATCCATTTAAACCATATAGTTCAGTGTTTGGGGGATATTGTTATTCAATCATCACAATTTAATTTTAGAATACTTTCATCCTACCACCCCACCACCAAGCCTCTGTATCCATTAGCAGTCCATTATTTCTGTTTGCTTCTCTTCCCCAATCCATTTTTCCAGCTGCAGATAACTATCCATCTACTTTCTGTCTCTCTGGATTTTATTGCTTCTGGACATTTCACGTAAGTAGGATAATAGAATATTGAGTCCTTTGTTACTGATTTTTTTAGTCTGCATAATTTTTTCAAGAGTTGTCTGCTGGGATACACATCAGTTGTCATTCTTTTTAATTGCTGCATATTATTTCACTGGAGGGACATACCAGGTTTTGTTTGTATAGTTGTTGAGAGACAAAATATTGTTGATGGGCAAATTCATTCCATCCCACTTTTTGGTTATTTTGAGTCATGCTGGAATGGATGTTTACATACAAGTGTTTATGTAGATGTGTGTTTCTGTTGCTCTTCAGTAGTCGTGTAGGAGTAGAATCGCTAGCTATACTACTCAGCTTTTCATCTCTGTGAAAAATTGCCCAAGAGAATGTGAGAGGAAAGGCTTGGTTTTGCTCACAATTTTGGAGGTTTTGGTCCATATGAACTGGTTCTGTTTGGGTCAATCAAGTCAGCACACCTTCTGGAAGAGACGGAAGGGAGCTGCTCCTCTCATGGCAGCCAGGAAACAAAAGGACTAGGAAAGAGCTAAAGTCTCAATATTGCCCTTCAAAGACCTCTCCCTCTCCCCCATCCCCCTTCCCTCCATCCCCCATTACTCACCCCCTTTTAAAGGTACCACCACTTCCCTCCTAATACCACCACAGACTGGTTCACCAAGCTTTTGACACATGGGCCTTTGAAGGCTACTTGGCCAACCAAAGCACTAGATCATGTTAATTCTATGTTTAACAGTTCTGAAAAACTGGCAAACTACTCTCTGACATGGCTGTATCTTATGTCCTTACAGACATTTGTTATTGTATTGTCTTTTTTTTTTAAATTGTAGCCACCCCACTGAGTATTTCCTTGGGCTTGTATTTCCAAAAGGACTAAAGAAGCTAAGCATCTTTACCTGCTGTTCATTAATTTTTTTTTTTTTTTTTTTTTTTGCCAATTACTAAATTGCTCTGGGTTCTTTGTTTGCTGTTGTGGTAGTGGTAATGGTTCCCTGGCTTGTTTTGTAGCCTATGTAGCCCAACTTAGCAGGTCCCCAGGGAGGCCCTGATAGAAGGTGGTGGAGAAGGAGCCCGTGGGTTTTTAGGTCATTGGGATGAAATCCCCAAAGGGAATTTGGCACCCTAGCTCATTTGGCTCTCTCGTTTTGCTTTCTGACCAGTAGTAGGCAAGTGGTCTGTTATGCATGCTCTGCCATTTCCACCCAGCAGTTGCAACAGAGGCACAAAGCACTGGCTGACCTTGGCCTGAAACGGCCCCCTCCCCCCCCCCCAGCTCAGAGCTAGACAGCCCTTTCTTCTTTATAAGTTAATTATCTCAGTTATTTCACTACAGTGACAGAAGGGTGTTGTATTATGACTTTAGAATATTAAATCCAGTTTGTGTTTCTGGGATATACCTCATTTAATCACAGCGTGTGATTGTGTAGATATGTGCCTGAATTTAGCTGGCCAGGATTTTGGTGAGTATTTGTGTGTTTATCATCCAAAGAGACATTGATCTACAGCTTTCTTCTTAGGCGATGTTGCTGTCAAGTTGTGATATCAGGGTAATGAATGCTGTTCTCATACAATGAGTTGGGGAGGGTGCTTGATACATTCTGAAACTTTATCACTTCGTTTGAAAAGAATTACTTAAAACAGGTACTAAAATAAAGGAACACCGCTAGGCATGGTGGCTCATGCCTGTAATCCTAGCTACTCAGGAAGCTGAGATCTGAGGATCAAAGCCAGCCCAGGCACAAAAGGACCTGAGACTTTTATCTCCAATTAACCTCCAGAAAATGGAAATGGGGTTTGGCTCAAGGGTAGGGCGGTAGCCTTGAGCTGAAGAGCTCTGGGACAGTGCCCAGGCCAACCTCAAACCCCATGACCCACAAATAAATAAATAAATAAATCCAAAGTAGTTCTTATTTGTTCCTTTGTGTGTGTGTGTGTGTGTGTGTGTGTGTGTGTGTGTGTGTGTGTGTTTCACATACACATACAAAAAAAATCCAAAATAGTTCTTATCTGTTCCTTTATTATTATTTTTTTGTGTGTGTGGGTCTTGGGGCTTGAGCTTGGTCTAGGTACTGTCCTAGAGCTCTTCAGCTCAAGGCTACCACCCTACCCCTGGGTCTGAGTGTTATCCTTGAGTTCTTCAGCGCAAGATTACCACCCTACCCTTGAGCCAAGCCCCATTTCCTGTTTTCTAGAGATTAATTGGAGATAGGAATCTCAGGTCCTTTTGTGCCAGGCTGGCTTTGAACCTTCATCCTCAGATCTCAACCTCCTGAGTAGCTAGGACTACTGAGTAGCTAGGACTATAAGTGTGAGCCACCGTGCCCGGCTCTATTTCAGATTTTTGAGGAACTCAGATATTCTGTCCAAATTCTTTAGAAACTTTACAACCATTCTTACTTTAAGGACCATAGAGAAGCAGATTGTGGGCTGAATTTGACTCCTAGGCCATAATTGGCCATATCCTGCTTTAGAATTTCATGTGCATTTCTTTCTCTTCTCACCTCTTTCCTCATCCTTTGTTGTTTTGCTTTGCTTTCTCTCTGAAACTTTTAGATTTTTCTATTTCTAGAAGTTTCTCAAATACGTGTCCTGTATGTCGGTCTTTTCATTCATCACAATAGGAAATCTGTCACTATGAAAACTGTCAGCATGGCATTTTGTACCCTTTTAGTTCTGAAAAATGTCCTGAAAAATTATTTGCTGATTTCTTCCCTATTTTCCTATTTTTTTCCTTCCTGAACTTCTGTTATCATGAATCAATCCTTTAATTTCTTTAATTTGTCTCTGTCTGCTCCATCTGTTGACTCTTAAGATAGTTCTTTATCTTTCAACCTGCTGTTGATATTTGAAGTTTCTTCCATGTATGTATTTAACTCCAAGAACCCTGTTATTATCTTTTTCCCCTCTTCGTGTGTGTGTTTGCATGTGTGCATGTGTGCGTGTGAGCGCGCGCGCGTGTGTGTGTGTGTGTGTGTGTGTGTGTGTGTGTGTGTGTGCACGCGCGTGCACGTGCATGCGTGTCCTGGGACTTGAATTCAAGTTTGGGGGCTGTCCATAAGCTTTATTCCCCTCAAGGTTGGTGCTCTACCATTGGAGCCACAGGTCTACTTCTGGCTTCCTGATAGTTAATTGGAGACAAAAATCGGGACCTGTGTTTACCAGGTAGTTTTTCACTGTTTTAAAATTATATCTTTAAATATAAGGATAGAAAACTTATGCATAAAATATAAAACTTCTATACACAATATAATTTATATTTAAAAATACATTTTGGAATCGGGTTTCTCTTCCTGCCAGGTGCATGCCTAGACTATGATCTGCCTATTTCAGTGTCACCCAGCTTTTCTCTGTGAATTTCATGAACTTTTCTGCTGGGTTAGCCTTGAACCTCAACCTTCTAATTTTTTCCTTCCAGGTAGCTAAGATTACTGGCATGAGCAGCTAGTGCCTGGCTATAAATCCTCCCTACCTCTTCCTCTCACCCCTCTCCCCTCCCTCCCTCTCTCCCCCACCTCCACACCACTACCACTATCTCTTCCTCCTTCTAATTCTATCTCATCCTCCTTCTCCTCCTCCTCTTCCTCCTCCTCCTCTTCTTCTTCCTCCTTCTTTTGTCAGTCCTGGAGCTAGAACTCTGGGCCTGAGCATTGTTCTTGGGCTTTCTCAAGGCTAGAGCTCTACCACTTGAGCCACAGCACCATTTCTAGTTTTTTCTATGTATGTGGTACTGAGGAATCGAACCTGAGTTTTTGTGCATGCTAGGGAAGCACTCTACCACAAGGCCACACTCCTGCCCCTACCCCCACCTTTTTTATGTCTGTTGTGATGCTTGAACTCTGGGCCTGGGTGCTATCCCTGAGCTCCTCAGCTCAAGGCCAGTGATGAATTATTTTAGTTTCCTTTGAAAATACCTTAACCTCCCCACTTGTTCCTAATAGGTATCTGTACTAGGTGTAGGGCGTGAGGCTGCCCTTCCTTTCTCCAACAGTTAGAGAACACGTGCCACTCCCCCTGCGCGTATCCATTCCTATTGAGAAGTAAGCTGTCACCAAACTGTTTCCCCTGTAGGTAAAGTGCTAAGAAGTCAGAAAAAAAAAATGTATTGGCTTTTTCAGAAGTTTGTGATATATTCTGGCATAGATTTTTCTTGATTTCTCCTGTTTGGGTTTTTCTCTGAATGTAAAAGGTTGTTTCTTGTTAAATTCAGAGTTTTCAGCCATTCGCCCCTTAAGCCATGTATATGTTTTTAAAAACAACCTCTTTTTCCATCATTGCCCCTGTGGCCTGAATTTTAGAATCACTGTCACACTTCCACAGGTTTCTGAAGTTCTCAGACTCATTTATCTCAGTTATTTAGATTTGTGTGTGGTGCAGAAATTTGAACTTGGGGCCTCTTGTTTATTCTCTACTACTTGAGCCACACCTCCAGAGTTTCTTTTGGTCTTAGCTTTTTGCCTTAGTTATATTTTTATAGTTTTGTTTCTTGCCTAAGTTGTTTTTATTTTTTTTTGTGCTGTTTACCTGGGACTGGCCCTGGACCATGATCCCCTATCTATGTTACCCATATAACTGGGTTTATAGGTGTGAGCCACCACATTTGGCTTTTTTGTTGCACAGGAGTTCCACTTTTGCCTGAACTGGCCTTAGACTTTCATCCTCCTGATCTCTGCCCTCTAAGTAGCTAGAATTATAATTCCATTGTCCTATCTTCAAGTCACAGATTGGAAAAAAAATACTGACTCCTTCTCATTTGTCTATTGAGCATATTTACTAAGCTCTTAATTTGCAATATTGTGCAGCTATAAAATTTCCATTTGATCCTTTTTCATATTTTCTGTTCTTTCGCTGAGACTCTCTCCTCATTTCAAGTGTGTTTGTAATTGTGTGTTGAAGCGCTTTATCATGGCAGCTCTAAAATCTCTGTTGGACCTCTGTAGCATCTCTATCATCCCAGTGTTTGGCATTATTGATTTTATTTGCCTTTTTTCCCATGTGGTTTGATATCCTTCTGGTTCTTGATATGACAAATGATTTATTGAAATTTAAGCCTTTTGTATTATGTGGTAAGACTCCTCATCTGATTACAACCACCCTCTTTATATGTCTTCTTCTACCCAGCTCCAGCAGGTAAGGACTGGTGCTAGGGAGCAGAAATGCCACCTTACCAGTGGCGGGGGGGTGGGGCAGAAGTCTGGTTCTCTGTTTGGCCTCATTGACAGCTGAGGGAGAGAGGAAGTGGTCCTTACCATGGTGAGAGTTGGAGAGGGGTGGGAGTGGGGGTGACATGCCTCCATCTTCTCTGGCACAGTGCTGTGGAGGTTTCCATACTAGTCCTGGTGACAGCCCTGACTCTCCAGCAGTCCCGGATACTAAGTGGAGAGAAGGTGGCAGGAGTCCCTGAAGAGTATGGGTGGGATCCAGGCTTCCCATGTCAGCATGTTGGAAAGCAGCTTGGCCCTCTTTGATACTGTCCCAGCAGGGAGATTGGGCCAACCTATCACTGTCCTATTCAAGGTGGACGTTTGAGCTTCCCATTCAGAATTTCCTGGTATGAGCACAGGTGGGTCTAGAGAGCTGTGGGTTGTTCGTTTGTTTTTCTGTAAAATGACAACCTGCTCTATTTAAGCCAAAAGCTAAATACTTTTCTGACACTCATTTCCCCAATCCTTTGACTTAACCACACTTCCATTGAAATTTAAAAAAAATTTTGTTTCTGTTTTCTTGGCACCTGTTCATTCTAGGTTGCCAGTATTTTCAACTCTAAGTCTGGGAAATGTATGGAAAAAGAAAATCTAAACTGCTCAGGAAGTTCAAAGCCAGCCCAGGCAAGAAAACCTGTGAGGCTCTTCTCTCTAATAAATAAACTACAAAAAACAGTGGAAGTAGAGCTGTGGCTCAAGTGGTAGAGCACTAGCCTTCAGCAAAAAATTCTCTAGGCCAAGCTGGGCACGGTGGCTCATGCCTGTAATCCTAGCTACTCAGGAGGCTGAGATCTGAAGATCTTTGTTCAAAGTGAGCCTGGGCTCTAAAGCCTGTGAGACTCTTAGTGCCACTTCCGCTTTTCTAGTGGTTGGCGATGTGACTCAAGGGGTAGGGTGCTAGCCTTGAGCTGAAGAGCTCAGGGACAGCACCCAGGCCCAGAGTTCAAGCATCATGACCGACCAAAAAAAAAAGAAAAAAATTCTCCAGGCCATTGCTCAGCACCTGAGTTAAAGCTCTAAGACCAGTACCAGAAAGAAGAAGAAAATCCAACCTGAATCTCAGCAACTCAGGAGTCTAAGATTGGAGGCTTTCAGTTTGAAACCAGGCCATGCAGAAAAAAAATCCATGAGACTTTTGTCTCCAATAAACTACCACTTGAGTTATACCTCAACTTCCAGTTTTGGGGTAGAGCACTAGCCTTGAGTGAAAAAAGCTAAGGGGAAACACCTTGGCCCTGAGTTCAAACCCCAGTACTGGTAGAGATGGACAGATTGACAGAAGGAAAGAGACAGAGAGAGAGAGAGACAGAGAGAGAGAGAGACAGAGAGAGAGAGAGACAGAGAGAGAGAGACAGAGAGAGAGAGACAGAGAGAGAGAGACAGAGAGAGAGAGACAGAGAGAGAGAGACAGAGAGAGAGAGACAGAGAGAGAGAGACAGAGAGAGACAGAGAGAGACAGAGAGAGACAGAGAGAGACAGAGAGAGACAGAGAGAGAGAGACAGAGAGAGAGAGACAGAGAGAGAGAGACAGAGAGAGAGAGACAGAGAGAGACAGAGAGAGAGAGACAGAGAGAGAGAGACAGAGAGAGAGAGACAGAGAGAGAGAGAGACAGAGAGAGAGAGAGAGAGAGAGAGAGAGAGAGAGAGAGAGAGCGAGAGAGAGAGAGAAAAGAAAAGAAAAGAGGAAGAGAGGAAAGAAGAGAGGAAAGGAAAGAAAAAAGATCCAGCAAGTTCACCTCCATGACATTCCTCAGGTCTCAAGGTAGGCAGCCTTCAGTCTGCTCTGCACCCTTCAGAGTCTTCTTGGGTCTGAGTTTTATTTATGTGTATTCCATCGTCCATGAAACAGAAGTCCCTAATACATTATTTTTTTCTATATTCATAAACCAAGAGACACTCATTTTGTGTGGATTCAGTTGAAAACTGGTTACCACAGAAACCAAGGGCCTAGAATCTTCAAGAACCATCCATGGAAGCTCCTATAATCCATGAGATGGTGTGTGCCTGGAATCACACAGCAGGTGAATAGCAGAATTGGCCTGTAATCTTTTTTTTTTTTTTTGCCAGTCCTGGCCTTGAGCTCAGGGCCTGGGCACTGTCCTTGGACTTTCTCAAGGCTAGAGCTCTACCACTTGAGCCTCAGCACAACTTCTGGCTTTTTGCTATGTATGTAGTACCAAGGAATCGAACCCGGGTCTTCCTGCATGTGAGGCAAGCACTCTACCACTAGGCCAAACTGCCAGCCCCTGGCCTGTAATCTTACATTTGACTCCAACAGATCTTTTCCCTGTGCTTTCCAGGCCTTGAGGTGGGGGGTGGTGGGAGCTGGTCATGTGAGATAAAAATCCACTTATCATCTTGTAGATTCAGAGGACAGAGCCATCTATTTAGAAGGATTCATTCATCAGAGGAGCTACCTAACAGGGTCTCCAAGGGTCTGACGCTCAGCTACCTGCAGAGGAAATGATAGACATGCAGATGCCGCCCAGCCCTACCCAGTCCTTCAGATGAAGGTGATTCTAGGTATGTGCCCTTAAAAAGGGGTGGGGGAGGACTGGGCACTGGTAGCTCATGCCTGGGATCCCAGCCACTCAGAAGGCTGAGGTCGGAGGATCACTGTTCAAAGCAGCCCAGGCATGGAAGTCTGTGAGACTCTTATCTCCAATTAACCACCAGAAAACCAGAAATGGCACTGTGGTTTCAAGTGGGAGAATGCTAGCTAGCCTTGGGCAAATGAGCTCAGGGACAGTGCCCACGTCCTGAGTTCAAGCCCTATGATTAACAATCAAAAAGGAGGATGGGTCTTGTCACACTGTGATGGCGATTCTTCTAAGCATTAGCTCCTGTTGCCTGGCATGGGAGACTGCAATGTTGTTTGTTCAATTTCTGGTAAAATTAGCCTGGTGAGCAAGCCCCGCCCAGGCTTACCGGAACATGCCATGAGCCTTGGGGGTCAGAGAGCTTCCTCCAGAGGAAGGAAGCCTGGGGGTGGGGGGGAGAGGAGTGACTTAGTCAGAGGCAGCAGACAGTAGAAAAGTAATGAGATTAATACTTGGGATTCATTAGCTAAGGATTCTGGAACCTTTCCAGTCCTCTCCAGCAAAATGGCCCAAACGGCCCCCTTAATGGCATTAAGTGAAATTACAGAGCAGAGATGCTGGTAGATGCATCTCCTTGGGGCTCCTCTGCTGAGCATGGGTGTGGGGGAGGGGTCTGCTTTCGGTGGGGGCGGCCCTGCCTCTCCATCCTCAGCATCAACACTTGATGCATCAGGTCCCTTTCCCTGAACCCTGCTCTGGAAGGAATAGAACCCAAACACGCAGGTCTGGATCATGAACAAAGCTTTACTCCTTATCCATCTCACCTCACCACACTCTGCAACTTAGAAAGCGCCCCTCAAAGGACAGCCAGGCAGAGGGGAACTTTCTGGAAAGCTCCAAAATTTCCATGGCTACAAAATTCACGGTGGAGTGGCATCCGGGGCAGAAGGGTCATGAAGGAACGTGTCAGGAGGTCCTGGGTATATTCCAGCATCTCCAGAACCCATGAGGAGAAGGGCCCCTGCATGCAGTGTGTCCTTTTCCTCTCATGGCAGTTCCTGGAATTTCCAGCAGAGACGCTGCAGCAGCAAAGCCCCTGCTCACTGCCTTGGTCTGGTCAACAGGGTATCATGGCTGTCAGTCACCCTCTGTGTCTTCCCCAGACAAGCCTAAATCACCCCATCACCCACAACCTGCCCTCCTCTCTTTTAGGGAGAAAAATGGGGCATGCATTAGTCAAAGTTCTCCGGAGAAACAAAACCAATAAGACCCATACAGATATGGAAGACAGTATTGATTACAGAAAAGTGGTTCACAAGGGACGCCAGTGATGTATTGTCTATACATGGCGGAGCAGGAGAGCTGGTGGTCCAATCTAGTCAAGTCTAAACACCTGAGAACCAGGAGCTGCAGTGAATGAGCAAGGATGTGGCTGTGGCAGCTTAAGAAGCAAGGGGGAAATCTCCCCTAAATGTGTGCCAGTGCTAAGGCTGAACTCAGGGCCCCTTACTCTCACTTGGCTTTTTCTCCAGCACCCAAGCCTGGCGCTCTACCGCTTGAGACACACTTCTTCCTCCTCTGCCTGTTTTTTCCTATTTTGACCTTAATGGATCAGAATTAGGGAGGGTCTGGCCTGCAGGTTATATAAGGCCCTAGAAACCATTCAATATGTGTTAGGACAGACAAAAAGACCCATACATTTCTGGTACATTTCTCTGCCCATAGCCATCTGCCTATATTGATTTTTTTTGCCAGGACTGGAGCTTGAACTCAGGGACTGAGCACTGTCCTTGGACACTTTTTTTTCTCAAGGCTAGTGCTCTGTCGCTTGAGCCATAGTGCCACTTCTCACTTTTTCTTTGTATGTGGTACTAAGCAATGGAACTCAGGCCTTCGTGCATGCTAGGCAAGCACATTATCACTAGGCCATGCTCCTAGACCTATATTGATTGTGTGTGTGTGTGTGTGTGTGTGTGTGTGTGTGTGAGAGAGAGAGAGAGAAAGAGAGAGAGAGAGAGAGAGAGAGAGAGAGAGAGAGAGAGAGAGAGAGAGAGAGAGAGAGAGAGAGAGAATGTCCCAGATCATAAATTTAACTTGGGCATTGTCTCTGAACTTGTTTCTTTTTCTTTTTTTCTGGTCCTGGGGCTTGAACTCAGGGCCTGGGCACTGTCCTTGAGCTGTGTTTTACTCCCACTTGAGCCCCAGCACCACTTCCAGCTTTTTTTTTTTTCTTTCTGAGTAGTTTATTAGAGATAAGAGTCTCATGGACTTTCCTGCCCAGGCTGGCTTCAAGCCTCAGCCCTCCGGTCTCAGCCTCCTGAGTAGCTAGGATTACAGGGGTAAGCCACTGGTGCCCAGCTCCCCGGAGCTTTTCTGTTCAAGGCTCTGTCTCTACCACTTGAGCCACAACTGCACTTCTGGCTTTTTTTTCTTTGGTGGCCAATTGGAGATAAGAGTCTCAATGGGGCTGGTTTCAAACTTTGATCCTCTGAGCTCGCCTCCTGAGTAGCTAGGATTATAGGTCTGAGCTCTCAGTGCCTGACACTATATCAGTAATATTGCATGGCTCACAATGATGTTTTATATCCAGATTTCACCTTGTCAGAAGAGTCCCCACCCGTGGTATATGATGGCTACTCGCGTTGGTGAAGGTACTTCTTCTTTGTCTGTTGATTTTAAATGCTAACCTCTTCCAAGTACATCTTCACACACCTGCCCAGAAATAATATTCCACCAGCTATCTGAGAATCCTTTGACCTCCTCAAATCGACACAGAGAATTAGCCTTTGCAGGGAGACTACAAGCCAGAATGGCAGTGAGGGCAGGTGTACCAGCGGTGGGGCTGGTCTGAAGGGACCTTGGCTCCTAGAATGCTCATCTCCTGTCATGTGCAGTGCCACAACCCCTCACAAAGACCTCGCAGCAGCAGAGAAGTCAGGACTACAGGATGCCCAAAGCAACTCCTTATGACATTTCCAGTGGGAAAGTGGGGTTTAGCACACTGAGTTTCTTTGGGTTCCCTGAGCATTCTTTGGGTTCCCTGAGCATTCAATGGCAACCAACACTCACAAACAGCCAGAACCACAGGACAGGAGGGGTGCAGGGCACACCTGGGGGGCTGATGAGGCTGTCGATAAACACTTCTGCATTCATGAACAAGCACAGGTGTCTCCTGAATCATCTTATCTGTACAACATCAAAATGGGAAATCAATTCTAGTAATTACCCTATTTCCTCAATTCTGATATGCCATTGATTATAAGATGCCCCAATGATTAAATAGCTGTCTCAAAAGAAGAGAGAAACTATACAATAAATATGCACATCTATTTTAAGACCCGTCCCTATTTTGGAAATGCTAAGGAAAGGAGACGATGCATATTATAATGAAGAAAAAAATGGGATCTGAGAAATAGTGGAACTGACTGCCTGATTAAATTCATCAGAAGATAAAGTCAAGATAATATACTGCACCCTTCTCAGGTGAGGGACTCTTGTGGGTTAGTGGGTACCCTGGCCAATTGACACAACCCCATCTTAGTTCTCAGGGCTGCTCTCCAAAGAGTAACTCCCAAACTCACTGCCACATCAGGCACTAGATTCCAACAAAGTGATGCCCACAAGATGTCTTCCTCTCCTCTCTTCTGGCCCTGTTCCCCAGAGACTCACATCTCCTGTGGTGTCATCCTCACAAAAGGTTCATACTTGGTGAGCTCATCCTGAAACAACCACATCCTGGAATATGAGGATAAGCTAACAAGGTGCCATGAGACAGAAGGAGGAGGCAGACCGATCTGACGTAGCTCAGAGTACAATTTACCAGGGGAGTTATTGATAGAAGCACAGTGCCGGGCGGCAGCAAGGCAAGTTAGACCATTGCAATTTGAATCAGAAAGATAGGACATCTGTCCTGTTAAGGACAAAAGGGACTTCCTCCAAGTTAATGCCATAGGCCCATTCCTGTCACCAGGGCCTAGTTAGAAAGCTCCATATTCCAGTGAAATGGGTTTGCTTAGGTATAGCATATTGAGAAACAATGCAGGAAAAATCAATTCAAGATGGCTGCAGCAGTGTCAAGCTGCATCTGTGCAGGGCTCTATCAAAAAGGGCTAGCTGGGCAGAGAGTTTGGCCTAGGGGTTGAGTGCTTGCCTACCATGCACGAAGACCCAAGTTGGTACCACAGATATAGAAAAAGCCAGAAATGGTGCTATGGCTCAAGTGGTAGAGTGCTATGCTGGCTTTAAGGAAAAAAGCTCAAGGACAGTGCTCAGGCCCTGAGTTCAAGCCCCAGGACTGGCAGAAAAGAAAAGGGGAGGGGCTGACCATCCTCTTCCTGCACATTGTCCAGGTGAGGGGTGGGACCATTATCATCTTCCTCCAGCCAGGTTCTCTCCACCTTTTCCAGATACTCTAGCATGGAGCCTGCTGCCTCCCTGAGTCTACTGTCTTCACTACTCCAGCTTCTCCCATGCTAGCCTTTGACCATGCTGTTCTATTAACCTGGAGAGCCATCGATGGTCCTCATTCACACCCCAGTCTATTGTTCAGAGGAAGTAAAGTGGGCATTCAACATAACAAGCTAGCAGGATGCCAGGAAGGCCTGAGATATGACAGGGGGGCTGCTAAGGAAAAAGTGGTGCCTGACTGAAAAAAAAAATATGCTTTTAGAGCAAATTGAAAGAAGTAGCAGAAGCAGCAGAAGTAGCAGCAACCAAAGACTGGGTGCTGGTGGCTCGGGAAGCTGGGCTCTAAGAATCCCAGTTTAAAGCCAGCCATGGCAGATAAAACTGAGACCCTTGGCTTTTTAATGGTTAATTGGAGATGAAAAGTAGTGCTGTGTCTCAAATAGAGCACTAGCCTTGAGCAAAAATAAAGGACAGCACCCAGACCCTGAGTTTCAGTTCCAGTAGAACTGGCACACATTCACACACACAACAATTAAAAACCATCTTTGGTCCCATAGTGGGTAAGAAATGGCATGAGGCGGAGTGAAGCTCAGGAGGATTGGAACAGTCTGGGGGAAACCAGAGAGGTAAGGAGTCTTTCCAAAGGGGCTACAGAAGAGCATGAAGGAGGTAGAGCCCTTTCAGAGTCCCTTATAGAGGTACCAGTTTCCATTCCTTCCATCCTTTCATGCTGTGGATCTCAGTCTAGGGTTCAGTGTTGGGCCCCTTCAGAGGAATGTTTGGAAATGCCTGGGCGTGTTTTGGTTGTTATAGTGGCGGTGGATCTGCAACCATGGAGCGGGCAGGGCCAGGAATCCTAAGAATTGGAGCATTGCCCAGGAAAAATTTGCCTGCTCTCCATACCAAGACCCCCTGGATGGAGAAAAGGCTCACCTGCAGCACCACCCAGCCTGGAGGGGCTCTCTTCTCTTCCCATCGGGCTCTCCTGTTGGCCTTGACTCTCTCTCATCCCCCATCACAGTCTGATTTGGAATTTTCCAGTGGAACTTTCTTATGAAACCAAGAGAAGACAGATGGGAAATTATCAAAGAAAGCAACAAAGCATAAAAACAGAAGAGCATCAACAGATTTCTGGGTCTAAGGAAGCTCAAATCTATTCAGTCTAGTCACAGAAACACTTAAAAAAAATTACCAGCTTTCCTAATTGAAACAATTTAATAGGAACAGAGCCTCATTTCTCTCCTTACTCTAGACAACACAGCCAGGCAGGATTCAGACTTGCCCTATTGCTGCCCTGGAAGAACATTGACACTTGCAATTGCTAGACCTCTCTCCATTGTGATCCAAAAGAACGTAGGTTCAAATCCTTCAGCCTCAAGGGACCTTCCGTCCCTTATTCTAGTCCCAAACATCAGGTCTGTCTGGACAATGTGTGGTCTCTTTGTCTTTTAGGGCAATGATTAGGAAATACTGTAGTTTTTAGGGAAATATGGACTCAAACTCCTGTTTAATGTTCATTCAGAGTCTAAATAGCCTGCAGAAAAGGAGAGAGAAAGCTGAACACTGCGGTTTATATCTGTAATCCCAGCTACTTGAAGTGGAGATGTATCAAAGTTCTAAAACAGGGTCCCACAGACTTTTTGCCAGGGCTGTTTCAACCAATAAGAAGCTTGGTACAGGGTCATACGCTTCTCACTCCAGCTCTGAAAGCAGTATATAATAAGAGCTCCAAGCAAGCTTGAACAAAACCAAAAAGCCTGTATGGAAAACAGTGAAACCAAAAGGACAGGGGGTATGGCTCAAGTGGTAGAGTACCTGCCTACCCTGAGTTCAAGTCCAAGTACCGCCACAAGAGGGAGAGGAGGAGGAGGGGAATGACAGTGGGGATGAACCACAAAAAAGTTGGTACTGGTGAACAAAGCCAGACACAAATGATCACATACTGCTGGGCTCCATTTATATGAAATAGCTCTTTGTGGAGTTTGCTATTCTAGATGAGTGTGGTCTTCCAGGGCTAAGGGGGAACTGTTTCATGGAGGTGGAGCCTCTTTTGGGGGTGATGAAAATGTTTGGACAGATATGGTGGTTGCACATTGTCAGTGTATTAAATATCACTGAAACATCTACTTTCAAATGGTTTATTTTAGTGATGTGAATTTCACCTCCTGGAAAGCCTTTTCTGATGATCCTCGTAGAGAATAAACAGATGGATTTTGTTTAAGCCTTGTGTTTACCTCCTGTGCTTTGCTAATTTTTCTGTGTCACCTAAGATGATGCATCTTGGTCTGGCCCAGCAAAGCAACATTCTTCATCCTCTTCTGCTTCGAAAGACATTGGAGTTTATGGAGCACTTTTACCCCTTCACTCTTTGCATTTTCTCCTTGCTTTTGGTTTCTGTGATTGGAAAACACATTGCTGAGACATAGTTACTCTGAGTTCATTTTTATAAACACCAATCACTGACACATCACGGGCTCAGATATTCTCATTTACCTCTTGTTCTCATCCATTCTGCTGTCTCCCCAGCCCTGTGCCATCATGCCTCCTCCCCTTCCCCGCCTCCTGTGCTGTCTAGGAGGTTGGGATTCCAGATTCCAGTGCTTTCTCTGTGCAGGACCCTCGTCAAATGATCCTTATAAGCTGGGTGCCAGTGGCTCCCGCCTGTAATCCTAGCTACTTAGGAGGCTAAGATCTGAGGATCACAGTTCAAAGCTGCCTGGAGAGCAAAGTCTACTGGGCTCTTATCTCCAGTTAACTACCCAAAACGCCTGGAGCTCTGGTCCAAGTGCACTAACCTTGAGCATAAAAGCTCAGGGACAATGTCTAGGCTGAGTTCAAGCCCCAGGACTAGCACACACATACATATATAAATATGTATATTTATTTATGTGTGATATGTAAGTATATTTGTATGTGTGTATACATATTGCTTATAGCAGAAATCAATTTAAAATGACATTCTGCTTATGACTCAATTAAAATATCACTTACCATGTTTTTCTATTCTCTCTCTCTCTCTCTCTCTTTCTGTTACAAGATTTTTGAACTTAGTGCCTTACACATGCTAGTTAGGTGTCCTACTGCTGGGCCACGCCTCTGGCCCTGCTTTTGCCCAGATAATGACCCACCTACTTTAGTTTTCTTATTGTTGCTGGGATAACAGATGTGTATCACTGCCTCTAGATTCCCCCTACTGAGATGGAATCTCAAAGACTTTTCTAACTGAGCTGGCCTCAAACTGCAGTTCTCCTGTATTTGGCCTCCCAAGTAGGCAGGATTACAGGCATAAGCTACCAGAGCCAGGCTTGTATTGCTTTCAATAGAGAATTTTTAGTCCTTAGACTGCAAGATCTTTGAAGGTAAGAACCATGCCTTATTTGCCTCCCTATGCTTAGCACTTAACACAGTGATTGAATAGTAGCTGTTCAATAAATAGGAATTAAGTGAATGAACAAAATGTACTTGCTACAGCTAAGAGAAAGGATGTTTCTCATACGAATAAACAATTCAATCGAAGCCATTCTCTTGTAGAGAGAGCAGCTTTTACCTGAAATCAATGAATTGTTCATTCCTAGAGACTAGCACAAAAGCCCCATTATCCAGGACTGGCATAAATTATAAGCAGACAGGAGGAAGAAAGCCAGCTGTGTTATAGTCTGCAACTCGGTAAACAGAGGAAGAGGGCAAAGCAGGAATGGCCAGAATGGAGACACCAGTCTTGTTTATTGGGGCCAGCAGGAGCCCTGTCACAGGCAGGGGAGATGGTCTAGCCAGGCAGTGTCCCCAAGTGTGTGCTGGGCACTGGTGATGGTAAAGGTGGGGGTGTTAGACCGTAGTAAGCAGCAGGGGTGAGGAGGGGGGAGATGGAGTGGGATGCTGTGCTATATATAGGAGGTACTGAGGGTGAACTAATAGGTAGTCAGAATCAAACAGAACAGACAGGTGGCTGGGGTCTGGGCAGGTTTTCTGGGAGCAATGATGGAATTAAGAATCCTGGAGAGATGGCTGTGGGGAGGCTTACTCTCACCTGTGAAGGAACTGGTTTCTTGTCTACCTTACACCCAGGTTAGGGTTTAGGGAGAGCCTGGGTGCCCTAGGGCTGGGTGGTGAGGTTGGGGCAGGAGGAATCCTGAACTAGGAAGGGCTCTGTTTCAGGCTGGGGCCAGGCTGTCTCTGTATCTGCAGCAAATGGGGCTCCTGTGTGTGCCTCCCCCGAGAGGAATGGAGCTAGAAAAGGTTAACAGAAAATCAGACGTGCATGGCCGTCAAGCCACACTCAATGATCAGGCTGTGTACCAATCAATTACTCCACTGGGTTTAATGTGTACACATTTTAAACATTTTCTTTCCCCATAGCATGGGAGATTTATAGTTTGAATGACTGAGTTTATTAATTCTAATAAACTTCCGTAGAACAGAAGTGCATAAGAGCCAGGAAGTAAGAGCTTAGGTCCTGAGGCTGGAGGAAGAAGGGGAGGAGGCCTGCCTCATCCCTCAGCTACAGTGGCCAGATAGGAGTGCCAGGTGTTTGAGAAGGCTCACGTCTGCCTCTGCTCACCGGCATCCCTCTTTCCTCGAGGACAACAGGCTACTAGAACTCTGTTCTCTTGCTCAGTGGTGTGCTTGCCCGTTGCTTCTGGATGTCTCCTCCCAGCTCTGAGTGGTTTATCTCTCAAATTTGGACTGACAGGCTGGCTGGCTGGCTGGCCTGAGGGCTAGTGGCCCTCTCCCTGCCAGTTATTGAAGCACAGTTCTCCAATCTTTTCCACCTTTTTTTGTGTGTGGGGGGGGGACGGCATACATTGTCTTCTCAGATTACAACAAGAGCAGGGACAGATATAGAAATGGACGTCTTAAGTGGTGGCAGGAAACGGACCTTGAGAGAAAGGACCATGTGTCAAGACCTGTCATCTGTCTGGCTGAAGCAGAAAGCAATGGAAATCCAGCCCAGAAGTTCCATAACCCTGGGGTAAAGGGGCAGGGCAGTGGCTTGAGTTATCAGCAGCATGTCTGCCTGGCGCAGACAAGGTGATGGGGCCTTCTATTGACCTTGGGGCCTGAGTTGTGTCCCATGGGCACAAGCAATTTCAGTGCAGCTGACAGGTTGCCTTAGAGCCGGTTCCAGTGTCTTTCTCCTTTCCTGTCCCAGAGCTTTCTCCAAAGCCACAGAAGTCACTCAGCCTATGACCAGTGCCTCCAATTCCCAAGGAAGGAAGGTTTTACCTCCCCTGAGAGTTTTGGGCACTGTGGATAAGTATTTCCATTCTTTTCCTTCTGGGGCTCTTCTGTGATGTGTTTCAGAAGCTTTCTTCTATCCCCACCACCAGAAGTAAGTGCAGCCACATTAACTGACTCCTTTTCCTCCTGTCTCTTTCAGCTCCTGCATCTGCTTCCTTCTGTGAACCCTGCCTGAGCCACCTGCAAACAAGGAATGATCTCCTCTTCTTCCAGGAGAGCCCAATCCAACAGGAAGGAAACCATGGGGGTGGGGCTGGATTGACTTCTGCCAGGGAGTTTAAGCATAAGTTTAACTAATGCAGAGTGCAAATTCATGAATCTCAGTCCAAGGCAAGGGGCAGAAAACTGGAAGCATTGTGGGGTTCCTGAGGTTTCCAGTAGCAGGACTGAAAGCGTCTAAAAACCAATTACAGAATTCAGCCCTCTGGATGCCATTTAACAGTGACAAATGTAGTTGATTCACAGCTTCCCCACTTTTTTTTTTTCCAGTCGTGGAGCTTGAACTCAGGACCTGGGTACTGTCCTTGGACACTTTTTGCTCAAGGCTAGTGCTTGTCCACTTGAGCCACAGCAGTGCTTCCAGCTTTTTCTATATATGTGATACCAAGGAATCGCCTTGCTTTGGGTATGCAAGGCCAGCACTCTACTACTAGGCTACACTCCCAGACCATTCTTTTCTTTTTTTTTTTTTTTGCCAGTCCTGGGGTTTGAACTCAGCATGAGCATTGTCCTTCGGCTTTCTCAAGGCTAGAGCACTACCACTTGAGCCACGGCACCACTCCTGGCTTTTTTTCTATGTACGTGGTACTAAGGAATTGAACCTGGGTCTTCATGCATGCTAGGCAAGCACTCTACCACTAGGTCAAACTCCCAGCCCAACTTCACATTTCTAAAGTGGAAGCTAGAATGTTGATGGGGAAAGGGCTGGAACCCAGTGGTTGGAACAAGAGTCCTAGGGAGATTGAGCTTCCTCTCTGAGAAACCTTAGGTAAGCTACCTTGCTAGGGGAGGAAACATTATCCATCTCCATCTCCAGACTGAAGCAAACAATTCAAGGCAGATCCCAGCGGGTGGAGGGGGTGAGGTGGTTCATTATACAGTTAAACTCTGAAGGTGAAATTGGGAGTAATCTATGGAGCTATTAAGTTGAATCACCAAAAACCTAGTGGTATTCACGTAGGAATGAATTATGAGAGAACAAAATTGAGATGAGCATAGAATATTAGAGGATGTAGACTATTAGAAAGTTTGAGGATATAGGGGCATTTTCTAAGTCCCAGTCTAAAGTCTTTGGGAATGGTCTTAATTCCATCAGTTTACTGACACATAGACCCATATTAGTTCTGATGAAAGACAGGTGAGAAGCCAGAAATTCCTTAGCTGAAGAGAAATGGGACATAGAATTTAGGAGATAAAAGTGAATTTGTGTGAGATTCCATCTGCTTGGTATTCCCTGTATTTCTTATGTTTCTCCTGTTCTGGTAATAGCTATAGTCAAAGTTCAGAACAGAAGAAGTTTATCTAGTCAGCCTATCTACCTAAAGAGCATACTGAGAATACCAGCAGGGGTACCCTCCGGCTCTCACCAGTCAGAGAGATGGGTTAGCCCTAGGGGTGCTAGCATGGAAACAGAGCAAGGTGGAAATGGAGAACTCTGCTCCCTGTTCTGGTAGGTGTCTGCCTCTCTGGGCTGGCTAAGGAAAGGAGACCAGGGGATGGGGTTGTGCGCTGGGGGTGGGGCGCAAAGCAGGATGGGAAGATCCTTGAGTTTCCTGATGGTTGGGTACAGAAAGTGTGAGAAGCTATCTTGGATTTTCTTGTCCAGGACCTCACACCAGAGGGCTTCCTGTCCACTGGAGACCCTGCAACCTGAGACCCAGTGTTAACCACATTTGGCGGGGGATGCTGGGGAATGGGGGAGAAAGGCAAGCTAGATTCATGTCTCCTGGCCTGGAAATGTTGGGGTACAGGGTCCAGCCAAGAGTTTCTGCAAGGCCTAGTTTTTGGGCCCTGTCTGCTCCACAAGGGCTTAAAGACCTGGCTGGGAAGCAGGAAATGGACAGGAGGAAGACTGCTGCTTCATCCAGGTACCTGGGAGGTGTCTGCTTGTTTCTCTCTAGACTAGAGTGGCTGCTAAAATCCCTGAGACCTGGCCCGAGGTAGGATAGAGGCTCCTGGCTTCGCCCTTCCTCATCCTCCATCGCAGACCTGCAGGAGGCTGCATTGTAGCTCTTCTAGCCACATCCAGAGGTTGTTCAAATTCTTGTCATGGAATTATCCTGCCAGCAAGATCAAAGGCTACCCCTGCTGGAGGGGACCCAGTGGAGTCCTAGGGGCCTGAAAGGGAATGTCTGTCTTGTCTTTCCCCCTCCTCTCATCAGCTAGGACGGGGCCCTGGCTGGGTATGACAGACATGGAGGGGTGGCCTTGCTGACTTCTGGGTCCAGGCCACAGCAGGGCAGTGTCTAGCAGCAGATGCTCATCATGCTTGTCTTTCTAGCCTGGGCCCCTCACTGGCTTCCTTTGTGTCTCTTTGGTCTCCTTCACTTTCCTCATTGTACGTGAGAGATTCTTACATTCTGGAAGAGTGGCAGTCATAAACCTTGCAGTGTTTGAGGGTAAAGAGCCCTCAGCGAGGGAAACTAACAACCAACTGAGGTACAAGTAGCTTGTCCCATCATACTGAGGAGGAAGCAGAGGCATAGGTCTATGCTAGGCAAGTAGCTTTCAAGTAAGTGGGGCAGTGCTTCTAACTATCTTACTCCTACATTCTCTCCCCTCCTGACCCTTCTGGTTCCCTCTTTTCATTTACTTACAAAAGTCAGAGACAGTACCGAGGGTCCTCTGTGGGGAAAAAAAGGGTATCTATCCATCCCCTCACTCTTCTCCGGGGTACTCATTTCTAGAATCCTTGTCACTGCAGCCAGAATCTGGCCTTCTCTGTTTACCCAGAATTCCTGTCACCAAGCCCCTGTAATTAATGCCAGAATGCTGGGGTCAGCAAGGCCTCAAGCCCTGGCAGCCATCACAGGCAAGGTCAACAATGATGGCCAGATTGTCCCTTACTCATGCACCTTCTCCCCATGGCCTACCCCCCCCACCCACCAGCAGGAAGCCCTGGTCCTGTGCCTGGCGCCCTCTAGTGGTGGACGAAGAGCTCCAGCTCCAAACCCGGGAAGCCAGCTCAGCCTGGGCTCAGCCCTGCTCCTCAGAAACCAGGGGGAGGTTGAGCCAAAGATAGAATTAGGGAATTCCAGTATTTCTAGACATCTACTCATCCAGCTTTCTCCAGGAGACGAGAACGAATCTCATAAACTCTTCCTATGAACTAGAGACTTATTGTGTGTGTCTCTCTCACCCAAAGCTATTTGCAGTGTGAAAGATATCCAGAAAGGATCACTTCTGAGCTTCAAGAAAGGTCTGCCCTGTGTGGGCCTGGAAGCCCTACACTGGGGGGCAGGAAGCAAGGGTCTTGTGCTTATCCAATCCCACAGAAGAGCCAGTGGTCTATCTGCCCTCTCGATGTTGGTGTGTTGAGAGTTTAGCAGATACCTGCTTAGCCCATTTCCTCTTAACCAGCCAGTGGTTTACACTGCAATCCTAGCTACTCAAGAGGCTGAGATCTGAGGATTGTGGTTCAAAACCAACCCAGGATGAAAAGTCCATGAGACTCTCATCTGCTGTTACCTACTCCCCAAAATACACTGTGGCTCAAGTACCTTGAGCAGCATACAGCCAAGTAAGAGCAGAAGCCCTTGAGTCCAAGCCTCAGTATTGATGTGCACACACATGCACACGTGTGTACACCCACGGAGTGCCGCTTGCCCTGACAGGGTCTGAACATGCATGTCAGTGTCCCCTCCAGGCTCCTACCTCTCTGACAGTGTTCTGCCAGCCAGCTGTGAACGGTCCAAACTCTGTTTATGCCAAATGCACTATTTTGTAATTACATGCTCTTAATAGTACATGAGCATTCAAAAGGAGGTTTCCTATAAAATTTAGGTTGACTACTTTGGAATGAGCCCATCAAGCCAATTTATCTTAAAAAAAATCTCTTGGTAGGTATGATTGAGTTATCAAAGATTAGTAAAGGCTAGGCTTGGGAGCAGAATTGCCAAAATCCCAAGGACTGCCCATGCAGGTAGGTGTTTGCATGGTATTTCTGAGGTATTGGGTGAAATACAAATTAATCTTAGCTGATGTCATATGGGTGTGACTTACGACAAAAAGATGAGGTGATGACCACTGGTGATTAGGAAATGTCCACTGATGATTGCCCAGGCACTGTCTAAGGTGGGTGAGAGAGCATTTCACCAGTGTAAGTGGCAGTATGGACTTGGAGAGGCCCCACAGAGGACGCAGGAGGCCACAGCATACCCTTAAGGCTAATTAGAAAATCAATTCCTCCAGACCTAATCGACAATGCTAATCATTACTTTGAACCAGAGCGTCCTGGATGCCTTGGAGCCTGTCAGCTAAAAAAAAAAAAAAAAAAAAAAAAAAAAAAAAAATCAGGGCTTCAGATTTGCACAAGGAGGCGGGCATTGTACTCAGCAAATCAGACTTGATCAACATCTCCAATATGGTGACCCATGACCTGTGCCAGTTAACAAATGCTCATGCCTCTAATAGACTCCGTGCTTGTGTGCTTCCCAACTCCGGTCCCTGTGGAGTGAGGCTGGCTCTCATTCCCTCCTCCCACCTGTCCAGCTCGGTGCCTCACTGAGCAGCCCAAGACCAATAGAAAGGAATTTCACTGCCGGCTCTCCCCACCCCCAATACTGCCAGGCTGTGCCAAGGTGTTTATTTTCTGACGAAAGCTTAGCACTGTGGAAAATGACTTTTGCATCAAGTGTCTTCTCTCTCCCAGCCTCTCACACTGGTTCCTTTCCCTCTTGGTTAGAAGAATAAATGCTATGAGACATGTACCCCCACCCTGGCAGCTTTCTAAAACCCTTCCCTTTCTTCTGTCTTCCTGCAAGGTCAAGAGTCCTGAAAGCTGAGTGCTCAAATCTACAAGACTCGTATCTCCAATTAACCATCAAAAAGCCAGAAGTGAAGATGTGGTTCAAGTGGTAGAGTACCTGCTGTGAGTAGAAAAAGCTAAGCAAGGGCATGAAGTTCTGAGTTCAAGTCTTACAAGTGCGAGAGGGAAGTCACAGGGGAGAAGGGGAGGGAAAGGAAGAGAAAGGGAAGGAGAGGATCTGTTCTAAAGACAGGACCATTCCTGTACAAATTGGGCTCAGAATGAACAGCTGGATGGATGGATCTATATCTCTACTTTGGTCTTTTTTTTTTTTTTGCCAGTCCTGGGCTTGAGCTCAGCGCCTGAGCACTGTCCTTGGACTTTGTCAAGGCTAGAGCTCTACCACTTGAGCCTCAGCACCACTTCCAGCTTTTTTCTATGTATGTGGTACCAAGGAATCGAACCCGGGCATTCGTGCATGCTAGGCAAGCACTCTAACCAGCAAAAAGACCAAAGTAGGGGCCGGGAGTTTGGCCTATGGCAATAGGAGATAAGAGTCTCTCAGATTTGTCTGCTCTGGCTGGCTTCAAACTGTGATCCTCAGATTTCACCCTTCTGAGAGGGGAGCTTAGGATTCACGGGTGGGATTACAAGCATAACCACCAGCACTCAAGACACCAGCAAGACGATGTCTTGTCTCCCAGAGCTGGAGTGCTATTTCTTCATGCTACTGTCCTCTGTGGTCAGTCTGGTACAGGGTCTAAGACAGAGCAAGCACTCCATTGCAGTTGGTAATGCGATTATTGATTTATCATCCACTATTGTGCTTATAAAAGAATATATATACCATCAGAAATCCGTGTTGAAAAATGTGGGCACCTGAGCTGGTCTTCCAAGACTGGAAACATCGATCCACCACGTCTTCGTTGTATGAATTTGGGAAGTTGCTTATTCAGTCTGTACCTCAGACTACCTAAGGTCGATTGTCGTGAGGATGAAGTGAGTTATACGTGTAAAAGAGTTCAAAGAATGCCTGGAAGTGTAACATCTTCACCACCACCCTCATCATCACCATGTTATCACCACTGTCACCTCATCACCACTATCATCCTTATCAGGAAGTTATCCCCAAACCCCTTGGCCTTCAGCAGTCCCAGGACCCAGGCGCATTCCAGTTGCTCACCTTCTGGCTCCTCCTTGCTGCTTTGGCACTTCTGGGCCCCACCCCCCTACACAATAGGGTTCAATCTCCAAGAAAATGTCTTCTCCTTTCCTGCCTCCTTTAAGCCAGTGGGCAAGCTACCTTCCCTCTGTCCTCCCTTCTCCCCTCATCCCTTCCCTGGGATATCTGTATCCTTGGTATTTATTTAGCTCTCATAATCAGGCTCCTTGTACTGTGGCAACTGAAATCATACCAGCTGAGAACTCAGTCACCAGCTCCCTTTAAGACCTCACTTCTGGGGCCCTTGGCCAGCACATGGGGGATAGGGGGGGAGCTGGGTGCCAGGTCCACCCTCTCCTGAGCTTCAGGGTCTTTTGAGGTCACACATACCTCATAGCATTTAAGCACTCAAAAAACTTGCTCACTCTCCCCTGGTTTAACAGGCTGGACTCCCTCTGCAATAGCCCTCTCAGGCCAGTGGGCTCCACCACCTATGGGTTTCTAGACATTGCCCACAAGTGACCAGTGCTGCCCAGTTCAGGGAAGTGCCCAAAGTGGACTTGGATGACCTCATGTATAACAGAGGGGGGCAGGGAAGGAATCCAGTGTTGGATAGCATTCTTCTCCATTCTAATAAGCTCATGACCCAAAAAACTCTTCCACTTAGGGGCTGTGAGACCCTCTGGCTAGAGACGGGTTAAATCCAAACTCTTGAGTATGAATTGAATGCTTTGTCATTAACAAAGCTGTTATAAATAAGCTATCTTTGTGGAGCCATGCCCTGGCTTATCTCCCCACCATCTCCAGGCAGCTCTGGCCTCTTTCCAGGTCTGTGATTGCTGATATTAATTATCTCCTGGGCCCCTGCCCCTTTGTTCACAGCTCCAGCCTCCTTGGAGACTGGCTCTGCTTTCCATTTGCCCCATGTAGTTCTGAGCTTCTTTCAAAGAGGTGCTCCCGCCAGCGCCTTCCCTGGGCTCTCTCCTTGGTTCACTCAGGCTCTTTCCTTTGAATGCGAGAAATCTTCATTTTCTCATCTGACTTCTAAGGGAATCCGGCCTTTCTTCCTTCTGAACAGCCATCAAACAAATCAGAACATGAATTAAGCGAGTCTCTCCCAACGCCAAAGAAGAAACTGCACATTTCGCAAAGGGAGGCTAAGACTTCAGGCCAGCAGGACACACTGGGTGGGTGGGAAGGGAGCTGCTGGGCCTGGTTCACACCTAGAAGCTTCTTGGGGTGGAAAAGTAGAACAAAGAAGAATTCAAAAACACAACCAGCTCAAAGTTAACAGGGAGAAGTCTCTGGCGCTAGCTTAGCAAAGAGCAATGTCAGGGTTGTTTCATGGTTGAAGGCAAAATAGCTCATGGAGTTAGCAGATCAGCTGGGGCTACCAGGCTTGTCCCACAGAAGTGAGCGGAGTCTTGGCCTCAGGCTGGGTAAGCCATCCTAAAGGCAGGGATAGTGACAGCACGTGAACCCCTTCTACAGGAATAAGCAAGCCCTACCACCATCCTGAAGGTTGATGAGAAAGTCTTGCTCTGTCCATGGGTATGTAAGCTCTTTATCAAGAAATTGGGAGCCAGCATAAAAAAATTGCAAATCAAAACGACTTTGAGATTTTACCTTATCCCAGTTAGAATGGCCGTTACCAAGAAATCTAATAACAACAGATGTTGGTGGGGATGTGGCCAGAAGGGATCACTACTGCACTGTTGGTGAGAGTGTAAATTTGTCCAGCCACTCTGGAAAGCAATATGGAGGTTCCTCGAAAGACTAAACATAGAGCTCCCCTATGACCCAGCAATCCTACTTCAGGGCATTTACCCAAATGTCCAGAAACAAGGCCATACAAGCCTATCAGCACAACCATGTCCATAGCAACATTATTCACCATAGCTAAGATATGGAACCAACCCAGATACCTCTCAGTAGATGAATGGATCATGGAGATGTGGTATATTTATCACATATCTATGCTGTCATCAGAAAGAATGGCATTGCCCCATTTGTAAGAAAATTGAAGGACTTGAAAAAAATCATCACATTAGATGTGGCGTGTGTGTGTGTGTGTGTGTGTGTGTGTGTGTGTTCTCTCCTATGAATACAGGGCCTCTTCACTGTTAGAAAAACATAGTTTCATCCTCTCTCTGCCAAAAAGTCACACAGTGGATCTCTCAGAATCTTCACTCCTGTTTTGTAAAAGCATACCCTATCTTCCTTTGCATATCTCATTTCCTTCCAGAACCATCTTAGAATTCAAGAGGGGCAAAGATAATTCTCCTTTTCTTACATGCATGGGAAAGCAGCTGAACCCCAGAAAATCCATTTGGTTTGCTTGAGGTTGCTTTGCCAAGACTTCAAACCCAAACTCCTGTCTCCCAGCCCCTCCGTCTTTCCACCCCTGCTTGCTCCACGGGTGAGGACTCTGTTTAGCCCAGAGGGAGTTCTGTGGCCTTTGTGGAAGAAAAGGGCTTTGGCTGATGGATGTGCCTTCAGCTCCTTTTCTCCCAAAGTGAACGCATCTCGGATGCTGTCGGGATAGGTGCCAGGGCCCTGACTGAGAATGTCAGGGTAATGGAAGGTTGCCACGGGAGGGGGAGAATGAACGTTGTGCTCTGTTGCTGCGATTCTGGACCATGGGAGAGGGATGTGTCACTTTCAGTGGTCCAGATAAGAATTTGGGTAGTCTCTTGACTAACCTCTCTTTCTGCAGCCTGGCTTTCTCAGCTGAATAGAAGCCACCATTTTCTTAAGATCCATGGAAATATGATATTGCCCATGCTCTAGGCCTGAAAGAATAGCTGGAATAGGAACCAAACTCAAGGTGTTGGTATCCTAGTCTTCTGCCACCTGGATGGTAGGAAAGTCACTCGGGCCTCCTGTACCCCAGTTGTTCCAAGCACCCAGTAGGAATAATAAAACCGGACTTTGCCATCTCGTGAGGTGGATGGGAAATGAGAGCGTAAGGAGGAGGGAGGCTGGGTGCCGGTGGCTCATGCCTGTAAACCTAGTTGCTGAGAAAGCTGAGATCTGAGCATTACAATTTGAAGCCAGCCCAGGCAGACAAATCTATGAGACTCTTATCTCCAGTTAACCAACAAAACATCAGAGGTGGAGGTATGGGTCAAGTGGTAAGAGCAGTAACTTGAATGAAAAAGCCCTGCTTCAAGCCTGATGATGGGGGTTCATGACTGCAATCCCCGTTTCTCAGGAGACTGAGATCTGAGGTTTGTGGTTCAAAGCTAGCCCAGGCAAGAAAGTCCCTGAGACTCGAATCTCCAATTAAGCATTAAAAGAGCCAGAAATGAAACCGTGGTTCAAGTGGGAGAGCACTAGCGTTGAGCACAAAAGCTCAGGGACAGGGTCCAGGCCCTGAGTTCATGTCCCAGGACCAACACAATTTAAAAAAAAAAAAAGAGTGATAGAGTTGTGAAAACATAGCGTTCCCGGCACAGGCTAAGAGCCATCATCATCACAACAATAAACCCTTAGCTCCCAGAAGCTTTCTACCAGCCAACAGGCCTTTGGGACTCCTCTTTCAAAAGGCATACGATTTTGAATCAAGCTGATACCAGGAATTTACCTTTTGATAAAGTAATCCCTTCTCTCCTATGCAGTTCATTCAGCTCCATCACCTCTTCCTTTAGCTGTATTATCTCCTTGAGACTTGATCTTCTGGAAATAATTACCCCGTGACTCTTTAACTTCCTCGTTCATCAAAGAATGCATCTAGAGGCTGTGTTTCTGGGGGCGGGGGGAAGGGGAAGCAGAGTCAGACATTTCAGGAAGATATTTAGGAAGAGTTTTCCAAATAAAAGTTAAGTTCCTTAGAAATCTCAATTTAGGGGCCGGGAGTTTGGCCTAGTGGTTAAAGTGCTTGCCTAGCATGCACGAAGACCTGAGTTCAATTCCTTGGTACCACATACATAGAAAAAAGCCAGAAGTGGTGCTGAGGCTCAAGTGGTAGAGCTCTAGCCTTGAGAAAGTCCAAGGACAGGGTTCATGCCCTGAGCTCAAGCCCAGGACTGGCAAAAAAAAAAAAAAAGAAAGAAAGAAATCTCAATTTACCAGCAGAGTCTCTTTCCCAAGCCTACTGGTTGACTGCCGCATTGTCAGCCCCCAAAGTTTTCCAATCAGTGTTTGTTGAGTTGGACTGAACTCCACAACCTTGTTTTTCCACTCACCAGGGCTAGTGACGGGTGAAGATTGGCACCACCCAGGGCCTCGCCTGTGTTACTCTGAGCTGGCTAGAAAGCCTATCTGCCATTGGCAATGTCATGGTAAATGGCATTCAAGAAGCATCCCTAATGACACCCTGTAATAGCCACTAGTCCTGGGGCACCATACAACTAATCACTTTAGCCAAACACAGACGCCTCTCATTAAACCCTGTTAGTTCAGCTCTTAGTGGCCAGGGCAGAAGGGTGTGAGAAAGTGGCAACTTTCAGTACGCTGTGTCTGTGTTTTCTTGTTCTTCCCTAGTGTGTTACTAGGTGACATTGTGAGGTGTGTCATTCCCACCTTTCCCACGTAATTTCCACACCTTTATATTCTGGCTTTGAGGGAAATGGCACCAACATTGGGTCACAGGTTCAACACACATATGGCACCCTAGAGGATAGCACCCCAGTCTCTCAGGGTTCTGTCATCCTGCTAGTCGTAAGGGGGCCTCTCCTGATCATTCCACTCTTCTGTCAGATGAGTTGCCTCTAGATGATAGGGTATACAGTTCAGTCCAAATTCCAGAGGTACGCTGTCACCTTCTGTTCAGGTGAGTTCCTGTTAGAGGCCGTGTTGTATTGGTTACCCTCACAACAGGGTTCGTTGTCTCTGATGGTCATGCTGGCAGAGGAGTTCTCACTCAGGCAGAGAAGGCAAGTCTGTATACAGAGGTCCTGAGTCATGGAGACACAGCACTGCCCATTCCAAGGAAGAAGGGATTAAAAGTTAGATTCCTAGCTACTTCCCACCAGAACTGAACCTTTTCCATCCACTAGTGGTTGACAGAGGGACCTGGGTGAGACCCTTCCTGTCACTACATTGGCTGGGAAAACAAATAGCTCATAACCATAGAAAGTAACCATAGCAACAAGGGGGCATCTTAGAAGATTCTGTGTAGTGAACGCTCTCTATGTCACAAGTCCTTGGACCAGCAATGTCCTCACAGACTTCTTCCACGCCACGGTGTTCACATTCTTCCTCCCCAGGCCTCTTTGCCTTTCCACAGTCCCTGGCCAGTCAAATCAACCTGCTAACCACTGCCCAGGAGACTGAATATTTCACAACAAGTTGAGTAATTTGAGCTGCAGCTCATCTGTCCTTCCAAACAAAATCAGGTATTTTGTGTATGTTTCTGAAAAGCTGTTCACCTCCTTGTCTTTCAAAGCCATTTTTCAGGAGAGTTGTAGTGCATTGGTCATCAACCTCTAGCCAATGCCAAGATCGAAATAGGCTTATCTTTCAACTGGGACTGCAGGCTTTCCTTCTGTTAACTGGTCAGAGGTAATTTCCCATGATGCCTTTGAAGAGGCGGTAGAACAGTACATGTGATGTCTGAGGGCCATCAATAGGGATCTCAACTTGCCTGAACCTCTCAGACCCAGGAAATGCTCAGAAACAGGCCTGCTTCCACATAGAAATGTTCTATTTTTAATAGAAGAATTGCTACCCATACCTTGCTTTATGATTTGGTGAGTGGGATAACATCCAGTTCATAAGAGGACAGTTCAGATCACAGAAAGACTTGGGCAAAAATCCAGAGTTTAAGTACCGCGGAATCTGCTGGATCCTAATATGCCATGCCATGGCCTGGGTTGGGCACAGGGCCAGATTAGAACATCTAAGGTTTTTTTTTTGTTTGTTTTTTTTTTGTTTTGCTGGTCCTGGAGCCTGAACTCAGAGCCTGAGCACTGTCCTTGGACACTTTTTGCTCAAGGCCAGTGCTGTGCCATTTGAGCCACAGCGCCACATCTGGCTTTTTCTGAGTATGTGGTACCAAGGAATCGAACCCAGGGCTTTGTGCATGCTAGGCAAGCACTCTACCACTAGGCTAAGCTCCTGACCCTAGAACATCTAAGTATTTCTTCCAAAATTCCAGATTCCACTTAGCACTGATTTTTTTTTTTGTGGGGGGGGGTGGATCATAGAACTTGAACTCTGGGCCTGGACACTGTCCCTGAGCTCTTCAGCTTAAGGCTACTGCCCTACCTCTTGAGCCACAGTGCCACTTCTGATTTTCTGGTGGTTAATTGGAGATGAGTCTCGTGAACTTTAGTATCCAGGCTGGCTTTGAACCGCTATCCTCAGATTAGCCTCCTGAGTAGCTAGGATTACAGGTGTGAGCCACCGGCTACCTACCAGCTTTAACATTGATTCTTATTCTTTGTGGAGCTTTGTCCTAACCAAGATTAGAACAGCCCATAGGCATTCTCCACAGCCTCTGCGACTTCTCTGCCCCTGACCTCGAAGGTATTAGACAGGAGTGTCATTGGAACCAACATTTCTTCATCTTGCAAGGCCTTGACAGTGGCTACACTTGATAGATTCCTGGGCAAGATGGGATTGCTTTTCGTTTCCTCTTTTGGGCCAGATTTCCAGAGGCTTCCCCTGGGCTTTTCTCACTTACGAGTCTTCATTTCAGGGCTCATGGAGCCAGCATGGATGGTTCCATTGGCTCCTTGTGATGATTCCATCACCTTTATAAGAACAAGGGGAAGCAAATACAGACTTGGCCCATGGCTTGTACAGTATTTAAGATAGCTCCAGCTAATATCTCACTTGGTACCAGAGCTTGGTGAGGATTTCACTGTGGCTGATGGTGACTTCTTACAACCTACAAAGATTAACATTGGTTCAGTCAATGTCCAGTAACCTCTGCTAGGTCTGCTTAGTAACCTTTCTCTGGGAGAAAAATCTTGTTTCACTTGGATCGGGTTTCTTCCCACCACAATCACAATTCTCCCGGGTGTGTAGGTCTATGCGGTCTAGCGGGTAGCTTTAGTCACACGTGACTATCACGTCCTTGAAACATGGCCAGTCCCAGTGAAGATGTGCTTACATAGCAAATGCACATTGGATTTCAGAGACAGTACAAATAAATGCTATAAAACCTCTCGGTGTTGTATGTTGACTGTGTATCGAGATAACATAATAGCATAATGAGTTGACATATACCATTAAAAACTATTATCACCTTGTTCCTTTTACTTGTTTGGTACGGCTATTAGAAATTGTAATGTGGCTCACAATGATTTTTCTATTTTATTGTGTTGCTAGGCCTCCATGAGCTACTGTCATAAATCCAAAACAACCTGCTTACTGTCCTTTCCTTCTAGCTTAAAATAACTGACTCTTCCCCCTCTCCATCTCTGACAGTCACTCTTGGGCTCCCTACTATCATGGGGGGTTCCCGTACAAGTGTGAATGTTAGACACTCAATTCAGTGGCGACATCTCCCATCATCACTCTGCTCCATAGAGGATAGAATGCTTTTCAAGGATGCTGGCGATCTTACTGATGAATTGAAATGTGTTTATTAGGGGAGTGTTCTCTGAGCCTTGTGGGAGAGATTAAGGAAGTGACATTCGATAGATACATTTTGGTTTCTCATCACACTAAGCTTCTACAATATGCAAGGGAAGTGCTGGCATACTCAGCCTCATTAGATGTAGAGCACTGTTAAATCAAGGATTTAATTACTCAACCAGGCAAACTATTAGAGGGACTCCTAGCTGCTTAAGTGCCTTAATACATCTTGAGTCCCAGGTGAACTCACCCATATTGACAGATTTGATGGAATCTAACCATATTTCATTCTCCTTGGCCCACTATTCTTAGAATCTATTCCCAGACATGTTCCAAGATTCCTGCCAAGACAAATGAAAGGATAGTCTAATTCCATTCGGAGAAAAGCCTATCCCCTTGTGGGAAAGACCTTCCAGGATGTTCTCTGAGCTGTAATGAGAGATAACCAGTTATGAGATTGCAGACGATGAGGTAATGGGGCTGTGCCCTGGGGCCATACATCTTGCAATGCCCGAGTACAATCTTTATGTGGATTCTCTGGCAAGGAGATTCAGGGGAATTAGGGCTTCAAGCAGCTCAGTTTCACCTGTGTTATTCCAAATGACATGACCCTGTCTCACTCTCAAGGTCCTTCCTCTTCTCAACCAGGGCTTTGACATTAGTGCACAGACTTGATAAGGTTGCACAACAAACAGGATGACAAATCTTCAATCCACATAATTGTATTTTAAGTCTGACCCACAGCTGCATGAGATAAACAACTCTTGAAAGACCTCTGTAGAAACTTTCTGATTCTGCACCCATGTCTTCAGGAGGAAGTTTAAAGATTCTCCCCCCCTTCCTCTCTCTTCCCCGCCTATCCCCCCCCATCAGTAAACAGGTAATCAGCCTTCTCAGTGGTTATTGTATTTATCATGGTTGCCATGGCAATCAACTATTCTAGTCACCAGTGCATTTTTAAAGCTTGCCTTTCCCTGGCTTTCCACACCACAGCAATGCCAGTAACCATTTGAATCATCTTCATGCTTCTTCTTGCCACGCAGCTGTCCTCTTTTCCCTCAGCAATTAAGTCTTTTATGTCTAGACCCTAAGTGAGAAATTTAGTGACCGAATCTCTTTTTGGAGGCGGTTTCCCAGTGTTGTAGGGTAGATGCAGTCACATGAACAGAGACACCACCACTTTAAAGGCTGAATTCGGAGTCTTGGAGCGCTAGGGGGCAGCAAGGGGACACAAAGCCTCTGTCATCAAGCCCTACCACCCTGAATACAACATACACAGGGCTTATAGAGCCCCCAGACCAACAAGGTGCACGGAATTCACCTTAACAAAGTAGAGAGCAAATCAAATGGGAACACAAAGTAAATCAAGATCCAATCTAAGGAGAGTAAGACTTCTGGAACTTGCTAACTCAAAACTAGAGAATGTCCTCTCTTGTCCAGGCCTTTTGCTTAGCCCCAGTCTCCTTTCTTCTCTAGGACCCTTCTTGTCACCAACTATTGTAATAGTCAAGGTCTCAGTGGTGGAAAGTAGCGTCTACAGCAGACCCCAGATGGTTTCGACAGAGAGTTGTTTTGGCTGTGAGGATGGATTCCAGCACCTCAGCATGCTAGGCAGGCCCTCAACCACAGTGTGTTGGTGGGAGGAGGGAGGCTGCTTGCACATGAACCCATCCCATAGTGACTCACCTATCTATTTTTTTTTTTGTCAGCTTTGGGCTTGAACTCAGAGCTTGGGCTCTTTTGCTCAAAGCTGGTGCTCTACTACTTTGAGCCACAGCTCCACTTCTGGTTTTCTGGTGGTTAAGGAGATAAGAGTCTCACGGACTTTCCTGCCTGGGCCGGCTTTGAATTGTGATCCTCTGGTCCCAGCCTCCTGAGTAGGTTAGGATTACAGGTGTGAACCTGGTTGGTCCCAGGAATTTTACCAGCATATTTACTAATCCCTATAAGTGGGACTTTTCCTTGAATGTCCTTTCTCAGACCTCTCTTTGAAGGTGGGGAAAGGCTATTTTATGGGAAGGTTTGGTCCTATTAGGGGCCTGGGCAATCATGTCTGTTACCCTGGCAGCCAGGAATCCTAAAGTGCTTGCCTCATTTGGATTTGACACAGGGACTCCTACTTGTTAGCAAGGTGCTCCACTGCTAAGCCACTGCCCCACTACACTCCAGCCCTTTTAGCTTCATTCATTCATTTGAGTCTCCTAATTTTTTTTCTCCAGACCAGCTTAAAACACTATCCTCTACCTATACTTTGTGCATAGCTGGGCTCACAAACAGGCACCACCTCACCCAGCTTATTTGCTGAGATGGAACTGTGACCTCCTAGTCTGCCCTTCCTGGGTAGCCAGGATTACAAATGTGAGCTACTAAGCCTGCTCTAAACAGAGAGTTCAACAGACACAAGATGAAAGGGCCAATAGAAGATGGTTAAGAAATTGAGGGCTCAGCAACTTTACGAAGCCATTACAACCCCAAAGGCTGGCACTGTGAGCAAATACTGTCACCAGGGGAAGTAGTGAAAGGTGGAGGGATGGTGGGGGTACAAATGGCAGGAGCTTCAGTCCATGGAGGGTCACAGCCATAGCCAGAGATATGCTAGAGGACAGAGAAGATCAGGGAGGAGATATACAACCCCACTGCCAAACCAGATAAGAAGCCAGATGGCAGAGGAGCCTGGGTGACACATTCAAAACAGGGGTGGCTATGGGGGGCCCAGGAGGGTAAATAATGGCTGGGAAATAATTTCAAGGAGGAGGGGAAGAGGAGAATAGCCAATCCTCCAAGGTATTGAAGGTCACAGGAACTGTCCCCAGGGGTTCTTAAAGCAGCAAGAAGCACACACTGCAATCATCAGTCGAGAGCTAAGGAGACAAGCCCAGAAACCAGCTTGTGTAGCAATACGGAAATAGTCATTGCTTGAGCAGGGTAATTGGACATTGAGCTTTTACATGATGTTAAGTGAGATTCCTCAGGCCTCGATTAGAGGAGAGATGGAGACAAAAGTTGCAGACAAAGTGATTGGCTGGTACTAGGCATTTTTCAACTTTCTCCCCAAGCATGGGCTGGGTCCAAAGCAACTCCTGTAGTGCCTGGCTCTGAGTCTCATAGATCTTGCTTCTTATTCTTGTCTGTATCCTTTGTGTAGAAATTGTGTCCTTGTGGTGTGAGTATCCTCTTCCCCTCCTGGCAGGGAAAGTGAGTTCTGGGTTTAGGGCCTAAACAAATCAGCAGACTGCATTTCCCCTTGACTACAATTGGCTCAGAGATGGGCACGTGACCCAAAGAAGGCCCAGAGGAACCAATCCAAGTCAGTTCTTTGAATTTCACTCGAATACCAGAAACCCAAGAAGAACCTAAGTTACTGCTTTCGCTGCTTGATTTCAACCGCTGGAGCCTAGACTGAAGCTAGCATCCAGGAATGGTGACCTGTGAGGTGGCCTATGTGTGGTCTCAGGATAGGTTAAGCCACAGCCTGGCCACCAGGCACTTGATTTTTCCTTTCTTTCTTTCTTTCTTTTTTTTTTTTTTTGGCTTACCATAGTTTTCTGCCTCTGTGAGTGCAAGGCAAGGAGCTGGCCCAGCTTCTTCAGAAAGTGCTTTGCCCTTTGAACCTTTTATCCCACAGAGTTCAGCAGTACAGCAAATGGAGCCCAGGATGGGAAAAACAACAACAAAAAAAAACCAAAGATGAATGTCTCCCAGAGATCACAGACAAGATAAATGCTTAAATCAACACACACCCCCACAGAGGTATATTTAGTAAACTTTTTTTTTTCTCACCGGGCTTGAAAGATCAAAATTGCTTTTTTAAAAATAATAAAAAGGAAACAGCCACTGTGGTTTCTCTTGACACCAGCCCAATTTCTTGGCTGTCACAATACTTCCAAATAACATGTGTAAGCCTTTGCCGGGCTGTCTCTTCTGCCTCAAAACCCAAGGCAAAAAAGGAAAAGAAAAAAAAAGAAAAATAATAACAAGAGCTTGCAGTTTGAACTGCATAATAATGTGTGGTCAGAGGCATCCTGGAGTGGCTTAGACCCTGGATGGTTTATAGATCTGATGTTTTTCCCCAACAATTGCAAAGACAGCTTTGTGCAGGTATAATGAGCTGGAGAACAAGACCATAAGCCCAGGCTCACAGCTTGAACTCTTGAGTGCCCTTGGATAACAGGGAGAGAGAGAGAGAGAAAGAGAGAGAGAGAGAGAGAGAGAGAGAGAGAGAGAGAGAGAGAGAGAGAGAGAGAGAGGGAGGGAGAGAGAGAGAGAGAGAGAGAGCACAGAAACTGTTAGGTCTATTATTTTTTAGGCTTCTTTTTAAAAATTAATTATTTTATTGTTTATAGAGGTGATGATTGCAATTCATCTGTTCCCTCACTTTCTCCTTCCCATCTCCACCCATGATAGTTCACTTGCATCAATGTCCAGAAAACTCCACTGCTGCACTATTTTTACCCTCTTTTCCTTGTGCCTGTGCCCTTCCCCCACACTCCCAAATATAAACACCTAAATTCATCATATGAGGTAACGAAGACAATGTCATCGAAAACTAAAAACTTAAATAAAAAAGTCTTTTGTTTCCATATCTTGGAGTTTGTTTCAGAATACACATTATTTTATATAAATATGAAGACTCACTTAGGCAATCCTTCTTTGTATTTCTCTCCTAAGAGTATTCTCTTTTGCTCTCAGTGTGTCTAGAATCCTGTGTAATTTGTCAGATCCCAGTGTGTTTTAGCTCTAACTTCCACATATCAGTGAGAACATGTGCCATTTGTTTCTCTGCGCTTGGCTTACCTCACTTAACATGATTTGTTCTAGTTCTGTCCATTTTCCTGCAAACGACATTACTTTATTCTTTTTAATGGCTGTGTAAAATTCCATTGAGTATAGGTACTGCACTTTCTAGATTCACTCGTCTATGGTGGAACATCTGGACTGCTTTCATAGCTTAGTGATTGCTAACATCTTTTTATTTGACACATGGCAGATAACATGGGTCCCATCATGGCACTTCTTGTTCCCATAGTGCCTTGAGCTCCTGCTTGAATGCTTCTTCCCACAATGCCCTGGGTGCCTACTTAACCAATGAAAAGCACCAGTAGAGCGTGCATGAGTCACCGAGCCCTGATGTACAGCCAGGGGAGGAGGTGCAGGAACCCACACTATGAAATCTCCCCTCCACTGGGCTTCTCTTTGGGCTCCTGCCCTGACTACTTTCTTTCATGGCTTCCCTTCCACTTTCAAATAAACTTACTCTTTCCTGCCTTTTAATTCCTTAATGAACAAAAAAATGAATCTGTCCTCCTAGATGATACCACTCTGAATCCACTCCACGCTTACAAACAATAGAGGCCTTTACCATGTCCCCATAGCAGATGGGCAATCTGGGATTGTTGACTTTAATTTCTCTGCATCCGAGAAACCCCCAGCTCCATTCCCTCACCCATCTCCATCCTCTACACACAGTCACCAGATCCTCAAACCCCTGTGCGCCTGGGCTCTCTCTTTATTCCTTTCAGGTATTGCACAAAGAAGATAAAATGTAACTTGGTTTATTCCAGACTAGTTCTTCTACTCATAGTTTTGATGCCATTTAGGGCTAAATCTCATTATTCTCTTTCTCTCTCTCTCTCTCTCTCTCTCTCTCTCTCTCTCTCTCTCTCTCTCTCCAGGAGAGAGGGGAGGGGAAGGGGGAGGGGGGGAAGGGGAGGGGGAGAAGGGGGAAAGGGAGAGAAGGGGAGAGGGGGAGAGGGAGAGAGGGAGGGAGGGAGGGAGAGAGAGAGAGTGTGTGTGTTTGTGTGTGTATGTGTGCCTGCCAGTCCTGGGGGCTTGAGTTCAGGGCCTGGGCACTGTTCTTGGACACTTTTAACTCAAGGCTGGTACTCTGCCACAGCACCACTTGCAGCTTTTCTGTGTATGTGGTATCGAGGAATCAAACCCAGGGCTTTATGCATGCTAGGCAGGTACTCTACCACTAGGCCATGCTCCTGGCCCGCTCCTGTATTTTTAAAAACATTATTTGATCAGCTTTGCTCAAGTGTCATTTGCATATAGAAAGTACAAATCATTGGAACAAATAAACAAGCTTTGGTCAATGGATCTATCTCTGTGATGGCTTCCCGATGCCAAGGCATCCACCTTTTAACCTCTATCTCAAGTCGTCATTCCTCCTTAAATCCCTCTCCTCCCAGCAGTTCTGCCAGGCAGGACTGATTCTCCTTCTGCTAGGAGATTGGATTGGACCTTAATAGAATTTTCATTTAAATGGAATCATACAGTATGCACTCTCTTACACTTGGCTTCTCTCATTCAGTGTGGCTTTGGGATTCATAGTATCGCTGTGGGTAGCCACAGTTCACCTTGCTGAGTGGTGAGTTGCCACTGTATACAGCATTACGATTTACTTATACACTGTATGCACACACTGCTCTTTACTTATCCTCCTACCTGCTGGCGGACATTTGGGTTGAATATATCATCTGAGATCAGAGACAAAATAAAAATAAGTAAAACAAGCCATGTGCTGGTGGCTCACGCCTATAATCATAACTACTCAGGAGGCTGAGATCTGAGGATCTCGGTTCAAAGCCAGCCCAGGCAGAAAATTCTGTGAGACTCTTATCTTCAATTAATCACCAGAAAACTGGAAGTGGAGCTGTAGCTCAAAGTGGTAGAGTGTTAGCCTTGAGTGAAAGAGCTCAAGGACAGTGTGTCTAGGCCCCAAGTTCAAGCACCACAATTGACCAAAAAAAAAAAAAGTGCTATGAATGTATGTATACAACCTTTGTGTAGACATGTTTGCATTTCTTTTGGACAAATTTCTTCAGGTAAAACTTTGAATTGTATAATAAGTGTCCTTGTACTTAATAAAGAACCTGCCACATTGTTTCCCAAAGTGGCTTTACCATCTTACTACATTTTTTTTTTTTGCCAGTCCTGGGCTTGAGCTCAGGGCCTGTGCACTGTCCTTGGTCTTTCTCAAGGCTAGAGCTCTACCCCTTGAGCCTCAGCACCACTTCCGGCTTTTTTCTATGTATCTGGTACCGAGGAATCGAACCCGGGTCTTTGTGCATGCTAGGCAAGCACTCTACCACTAGGCCAAACTCCTAGCCCCCCATCTTACTACATTTTTTTCCTACTTGAGCCATACTTTCAGTCTTTAGCTGTTGTGTTTCAAACAGGGTCTCACTTCTTTGTTCAGGACCAGCTTAGATGTGATCCTCTAATTTATGCTTCCAACATAGCTGCAATGACAGGGATATGCCACTAGCTTTATTTTATTTATTTATTTTTTTTACTAGTTGAAATGGAGATTTCAGGAACTTTTAGTTGTGCCCAGCTACCATATTACTCTTAAACCAGCAATGTTATTTCAGTTGCTTTATATCTTTACCAACATTTGGTATTGTCATCCTTTTTAGTTTTAACCTTTGTGGCATTGACTGGCATCTCATTCTAGTTTAACTTCATTTTCCCATGACTAAAGATCTGTTTATAAGCTCATTGGTCATTTGAGTCTTCTGTGATGTTTCCACTTAAATCTTTCCCCTAATTTTTGTTCTAAAAATTGAGTTCTAAGAGAGTTTATAGATTAGGTGCCAGGGGCTCACAACTATAATTCTAGCTGATTAGAAAGCTGAGGCCTGAGAATCAAGGTTCAAAGTAAACCTAAGCTGACAAATCTAAAGAAACTCTTCTAAGCTAATCAGCAAAAAATAGAGGCCTAGTTCAAGAAGGAAAGCTTCAGCCTTGAGTGACAGCATGAATCAAGCCCTGGTACCAAGACAGACAGACAGACAGACAGACAGACACACACACACACACCCCTGCAGGCGCACACGTGTGTGCAGAGTTTTTGTCTGTATATGTTTGAGAATATACAGAGATATAAATTAATATGAAAACATTTTCACATATGAATAGTAAACATTCTCAGCATATTATATATAAGCTGTCATTCAAGAATATATTAGGGTGAGATCTGAGGATCAAGGTTTAAAGCCAGCCCAGGCACAAAAGGACCTGAGACTCTTATCTCCAATGAACCTCTAGAGAATGGGAAGTGGGGCTTGGCTCAAGGGTAGGGTGGTAGCCTTGAGCTGAAGAGCTCAGGGACAGCACCCAGGCTGAATTCAAGCCCCATGACCCCCCCCCCACACACAAAACAAAAGAATACATGCTCTCTGTCATTAGAGAATATATTTAATTTCATTTTGGTAGAGTCCAACATCTCTCCCTACATTTTTAGCCGCTGCAGCTCCTTTTCTTTAGCATATCAACATGCACAACTTCCTCTAATGACTACCTCAACCAAACTAAACAAAACACAGGCAACGGCCACCTCCAAGAACCCTTTATTGACTCCACATAGCCCTTCCTAACCCGTATGTCCTCTTCTTTTCCCGGCCACAACCACCACCATCGCAAAGGTCTTCACGGGCTGTCTCTACCTCTTGTCAAGTTCATTCCCTTTTTGGTCCACGCTGCACCCCCTACCCCACACTGTGACAACTCTGAGGAAGGGACAGAGGCAGATGTCAGGTTCTGACATCCAGCTATCTACCAAATGTCCTGCCATTGCTCCACAAGGGCTGGGCTGAAACCAGGACCTCTGCCACCATTTCTGTTCACACTCTTGCTTTCTCTTGTCTTTTTTCAATGTCTTCTTCCACTTCTTCTTTGGCCTCTACTCTGAGTCACACAATGTCCTCTCAACCTCACTCTCTTCCTACCTGCTTTATCAAGTGGCCCCTGCAGGCCCTCTCTTTCCTCTGCACTGGGCAGTGCCAATGACTCCCTTTTGTTAACAGAAACAGGACAGCAGCCAATCACATGGCTGGACCATATTTCCCAGCCTCCCTTGCTGCTAGGTTACTTCCTAGCAAGGATGGCAGCAGTAACACACAACTGTAATCCTAGTTACTCAGGAGGCTGAGATCTGAGTATTGCAGTTCAAAGTCAGCCCGAATAGGGAAGTCCCCATGAGACTCTTATCTTCAATTAACCACTCAAAAACAGGAATACTGCTATGGCTCCAAGTGCTAGAGTGTTAGCCTTGAGCAAAAGAGCTCAAGGACAGCGCCCAGGCCCTGAATTCAAGCCCTACAACTAAAAAAACAAAAACAAAAGCAAAGATGTGAAAGAGTCTGGCATCTTCCTGCTCTCTTTCCTTTTTGAGAACTGGATAGAGACAATACCAAGGTCCTGAGAGGCTGTGGAGCCATGATTTGGAAAAATCTCAAGTCGTTGAATGACTTGAGCCACCCCATGAACCTAGACAACTGTTGGGTTGTTATAGGAACAGTAAGTGAACTGTTAATGCTTTGAGACATGAAAAACTTGAGGCCATTTTACTGTTGTACTGTGCACCTGGTGGATGGGGAGGGCTTTGTCTTTGTTTCTTTCTTGTCTTCCTTCTCATGTCCATGTGGATGTACGTGACGTTGACAGAGAGATGTCTGGGCATCAGGAGAAGGAGGAAGCAGAGTCGGGGATACAGAGGCGGATTGTGACCCCGGTGGACCACTATGCCTTCCCCCGCCTTCCTTCCTGAAACTGCCTTGGCCCTGGGCTTCCATGAGAACATACATTCCCATTGTCTTTTTAACCCTCTCATCATAGGGTGTATTTTCTCTGCCCATTCTCTTGGTTCCTGGAGGGAGACAGCCCTTCTCTTCCCACACTACACACCCTCTGAGTGGCCCCGTCCACTCTCCAGCTTAGCCCAATTCCGGATGGACTATTATAGTATTCTGCCACTTCCTTCCAGTGGCCCTGGCTCACCACCACCATATAATTTCTCCCCACCCCAAAGAACCTCCCTCTTCTCCAACGAATCACCAAGTTTTTCTCACTACATGTCATACATGTATATATGTATGTATTCTTTTTGTACATATTATATATATATGTATGTATGTATTTTTTTGGTTCTGGAGATGGAACTCAGGATGCTGTGCTTGCTAGGCAAGCACTTTGCCACTGAGCTATATCCTAGTCCCTCCATGCCTTTTTTTTTTTTTGGGGGGGGCCCTTTCTCTTTCTGGCCCCGCTCGCTCCGGCCCCGCTCGCTCCGGCCCGGCCAGCTCTCGCTTGCTCCTGGCTCTGCTCGCTCCGGCCCCTTCTCGCTCCCGCACGCTCCGGTCCTGCTCGCTCCGGCCCCACTCGCTCCGGCCACCACTCGGTTGGGCTCTGTTCACTTCAGCTCAGCTCGCTTCTTTCGCTCTCTGTCGCCGTCGCAGTCTCGTCTCTGCCACTTTTCCGGTTTGGTTGTGTCTCGTCTCTGCCACTTCCGGCTTGGTTGTGTATGTGGGATACCGAGGAATCGAACCCGGGTCTTTGTGCATGCTAGGCAAGCACTTTATCCGCTAGGCCAAACTCCCGGGCCCCCTCAATGTCTTTTAAAAACAGATTATTCCCTTCATGCCCACAGCCATGGCCTCCACAGCACCTTAGGAATTTCTGTGACAGCCCCCTAGCACACCTCTAGACCCTTGGGGGCCACCCTTTACCACACAGTCCCAGAAGGTGTATTTCTCTAACTTAAAAAGAAAATTATAGGGCTGGGTACTGGTGGCTCACACTTGTAATCCTAGCTACCTAGAGGCTGAGATCTGATGAATGAGGTTCAAGATCAGCTAGGTGGACAAATTCATGGGACTCTTATTCCCAATTAACCAGCAAACGTCACAAATAAACTCAAGTATAACTCAAGTGGTTGAGCAAAAAAGCTAAACTACAGCTTGTATGTCTGAGTTCAAGCTCTAGTACTAGCATACACCCCCCCACACACATACACACACGCCCCAAAGGGCAGTAATTATAAAATGTTTCATATATACAAACAGACATTAGGAATAAAAAGTACAATAAACATCTATATTCAAACCATTTGGAATTAAGAAATGTGGGGCTGGGAGCTTGGCCTAGTGGTAGAGTGCTTGCCTAGCATGCATGAAGACGTGGGTTCAATTCCTCAGTACCACATACATAGAAAAAGCCGGAAGTGGTACTGTGGCTCAAGTGGTAGAGCTGTAGCCTCGAGAAAGCCCAAGGATAGTGCCCTGAGTTCAAGCCCCAGGACTGGCAAAAAAAAGATTATACCCCACATAACGTCCAAGCACCCTAACCTGACCTTTTAGTACCATCTGCAGCAGAGTTGTGGTTCCTGGAGTCTACCACTGACTAGCTAACATATATTAACAGTTACTTCTCTGATCCTGTCTCCTTTTCTGTAAGACAGGAATAATATAGAACTGGGGGAGGGGGTAGTTGAGCTATACACACTGCCTAGCATGGCAATTAGCATATAGTCTACACATTTGTTTTCTTCTATTCTGATCCCAAGGGAAAAGGCAAAAGAGAACAGAAGTTCTGCTTTTCAAAAAGCAAGAAGGAGAGGAAAATAATAAAGACCAATGAATTTAAGGAATGAGTTGGACAAGAGAGAGAGAGACAAAGATAAAAAGGAAGGTTACATGGAGGAAAGAATAGGAAGAGAAATGGAACGGAGGGGAGATATGGGAAGGGGAAGGGAAGAGAAAGGAAGGAAGAAAAAGGAAAGGAGGGGAAGGGAAGGAGTACGTTGAATCCTAACTACCTGGGAGGCTGAGATCTGCCGGCCATGGTTTGAGGCCAGCCCTGGCAGAAAAGTCTGAGAGAACATTCTATCCAATTCACCACAAAAGAAAAAAAAATGGAAATTGAGATGTGGTTCAACTGGTAGAGCGCTGGTTTTGAGAAAGTCCTAAGGCCCTGAGTTTAAGTCCTAGAATCAGCATGGGGCTGGGAGTGGGGGGAGAGAAATAAAGGGGAAAAAAAGAGAAGAAAAGAAAAAAAAAAGATGACTAAGAAGGAAGTACTTTCCCAGGAAAGACGTGCTCGTGGAGTCTGGGAGGCGTTAGTATAAGACATTAGAGCCGCAGGCCTGGGATTCAAACCCCAAACTAGGTCATTGGTGCCAGATCAGCTCCACAAGGGGGCGGTGTAGAGCCCTCTCTCCCTCGGCTTATAAGTCACCTCCTCTCTGGGGATGAGAGGAAACATTGACTGAGTGGAGCCATGTCCCTTGGACAGATTCTGCTACTTGTTATTTGAGGGATAAGACAGGCATTGAGCCTTCTGGAGATTAAGTTTTGATGTATTGGTGGTAACCATGATTTATTCTGATACACCCCCAGGGCAAAGAAAGGGCTGTAAATATTTTAAATGCTGTTAACTGGTGACAAGAAACACCACTGGTATGGGAGCAGGGCAGATGGGAATGTCAAGGCTTTCCCTCTATGACTTCAAGGCAGAGCTGAACACTTAGCTTGTTTAAAGAAAGGCTGAGGTGGGGAAGGTGGGGTAGGGGCAGGTAGGAAGATAAATGATAAATTGTTATTGTATTTATTCCGATAGCTAATGCTATCTCTACAGAGTCCATTTGTTCTCTCTTGCTTCAGCAGATTTTGAAATTCAGTCTAATCCAATAGCTGAACAGGGAGGCAGCTAAGCAATGTTGACTCAAACCTGCAATCCTAGCTACTCAGGAAATGGAGATATGAGGATCGTGCCCCCCCCAAAAAAAATCTGTGGGACTGTTATCTCTAATTAGCCAACAAAAAGTGGGAAGTGGAGGTGCAACTCCAGTGGTAGAATGCTGGCTTGGAACTGTGATCCTCAAATCTCAGTCTTCCAGGTAGGTAGAATTATAGACATGAGCCACTGGTACCTGACTTCTACTCCATTCTTGACTATCTGCGAAATCTTTACCCAGGGAATCTTTAGGCAACCTCTGTTTCCTAGACTGTAAACCTCAATCTCTTATACTCTACCTGCCTGGATGGGTTATTGAAACTGAAAAAAGAGAATGAACTCAAAGCACTTAAAAGAGGATGGGGCCTCACTGGAAGTGCTCAGTAAACATGACTTAGTAGTTTTCCCTATTAAACATTCTCATAGTTGGATTGAAACCAGAATGATGCTGTTGCTGGGACCCACTGCTCGCTCATGCTTGCAATCCTATCTACCCGGAATGCTAAGACCAGAGGATCAAAGTTTGAAGCCACTCAAGGAAGAGGCCAGAAGTGGAGCTGTGGTTCAAGTGGTAGGGTGCCAGCCTTGAGCAAACTCCCAGCACAGGTCCAAGGTGGAACCCTGAGCTTGCCAAGTCACAGTGTGTTTGGTAACCTAGCCTGCAGCAGGTGTCACAGCCCAGGGACAAGTCACCATGGGAAAGCAGATATGGGGGTGGCTGAGATGAAGGGCCTAAAGATGAAGGGCACATACCCCCCCCCCTCCACTGGTCCACATTCCCTGTTTGAGTCAGGTGCTAAGGAACCTAGAGCTAAATTTATGGTCCACTTTTAGCAAGCACATACCATTCCATTTTCATGTATAGTGTATGGACCTCTACCTAAAATTCTTGCTCTTATTCTTTTTGTCTCATCTCCTTTTACTTGTTTTTAATTTACCTTCAGATACTTTAAATCTGTTTTAGAACAAGGTAGGGAGTAAAAATATATATGATCTATATTTCAATAGCCAGGCGTTCTGTGTGGATAGTCTTGTATATTCTCGCTAACAATTGCTGCCTGCTGATGTCTGCAAACAGCCACGTTTGTGTGCATGAACTGTGCCACTGGCTGGATTCAAGTTGAACATTCAGTTGGGACTCACCCTGGAAGCAAGGACACAGAGCTTATTGGTTTTCAGGATAAAGGGCAGTTCTTAGGCCCAGCTGCCCCGCTAAGGAAGAATCACTGAAGACGATGGTTCTCCACCAGCGTCCATGTTGCCTTCTCAGGGCCATTTGGCATGATCTATTGAGATTTTTGGTTCTATAGAAATTTGTGGCCTGGAATATAATGAATGATTGTTGTCCTTAATGTACTATGTTGTCTCTCATCTCCTTTGCTGTCCCTTGTTATCTCATATTGGTATAGTATCTCACTTTGTTATCTGATATATTGAATTTATTTGTATTTGGATATTTGAAATTTGATAGGGAAGGGGGGAAAACCAAGATGGGTGGGGGGTGTGGGGGGGGGAGGGAAATGGGTACCAAGACATGTGAAAGGGTATCAATGTATGTGAATTAATGCACCTTCTATCTGGCAAATATCATGTAACCCTTTTATTAATTACAATAAAAAAAAGAAAGAAATTTGTGGCCTGGAGTGGGGAACATCTGGCTTTGCCCCTGGCATCTAGTGGTAGAGGTCAGGGTTGATGCCCGCATCCTTCAAGGTGCCATTTGGCCTCTCCCAACAAGGAACTGCTCATGACAGCAGGGTGGAAAGGAGTTGGTATCAATAGAAAATATTGGGCAGCCTTCCCGAACCTGTCCACGGATGAGAAACAGGTGAGGGTCCAGTTCCTCCATTCCCACGGGGACCTGGGTTTCCCCTGTGAGGCCACCAGAGAAGCAAGAGGCCAGTAGTGGAGCTGTCTGGGGTGGGGTCTTCCATTCAAAGCTGGCTACCCCCTGTGCTTTCCTGCACTGGAGGGAGAAGAGAAGAGGGTGGGGGAGAGTAAGGAAGGGACATTGGTGTCCAGGTCCCTCCCTATGGGCTCAGACTGCTGGATGAATACAGCCTGATCAATTATAAGCTATATTTATGCATATTTACAGCCTCCTTCTCAGAGACCCAGAGTGTGTACACTGCAGAGGGCTGAGGCAGTTGTAGAGCTTTCCTTTCTTCGTGTGTGTGTGTGTGTGTGTGTGTGTGTGTGTGTGTGTGTGTGTGCGTGCAGGTATTGGGGCTTAACATCAGGGCTTCCCTCCCGGGCTTGGCTTTTTCACTCAACACTGGCACTCTACCGCTTGAATCATATCTTTATTCCCAGCCTTTTGCCAATTAATTCGGACATAAAAGTCTTTTGGGTTTGTCTGCCTAGGCTGGCTTCTTATGATCCTTGGACCTCAGCCTCCTGAGTAGCTGGGATTACAGGTGTGAGCCACCAGCCCCTGGCTGGCTCGGCTCCTTCCTACCCTGTAAGAACCTGTGGTTCCCAGGCTCTGATCATGGCAGCGTGTCTGTTTGGCCCAGTCTTTAACAGTGACATGGTGGACAGGGTCCTTCTCACTGACTTGGAATCTGCCTTCTCTGTGTCCATCAGTCAGCAGCCTGGCCCTGCCACACAGTGCACTGTCCCTGTCAGGAGGGCATAAATATTTATGACACACAGTGAATGCAGTCAGCTTTCAGGGTTCCTGGAGCTTCAGAAGGAAGCTTTTAGCACCAGGAGCCCTGTACGTGGGGAGGGGTCGGTGGAGGAGCAGCAATCACTGGTATAGACAAGAGACTCTCTGCCTCCCGGAATGTTCTGGAAGCTTGCCCTTCACTGCAGCAACCTGAGTTTCTGGGATTGCAGGGAAGGTTGCTGGCAGCTGCTACCATGGGTTGAAGAACCCCCAGTCTTGGAAGCTCCTGGCTGTGTGGTTCGGGAGCCTCAGGAACAAAGGTCCCTGTCAGGGTAGACAGAGGTCAGTCCTCACCTGGCAGTCCTGAGACCTTGCAGAGAGAGGGGGCAAGGGGCTCTGACTCTCCTTCCCCAGGCTTCTAGGTCTTTCCCAGAGCTAAGCCCAGGACAAAGTCCTCAATGACAGACTGTAGTATCCCCAAAAGTCCCCAATACATCCCCAGCACAGAACCCAGGCAAAGGCTTCTAGGGATTCACGCGTGTTCAGGAGCAGGCCCCTCTAGTGCTGGCCAGTCTCCTCACTGAGCGCCCCACAGACCCTTCCTCAGGCTCTGGACTCTGGAGGGAGGTGAGGTGACGAATGGGGGACACGAGAGAGAGGGGGGCTTGTGGCAGAGCAGTCCTTGTGTGCCTGAGGTCTTTTAGCAATTAGCCTCCAATTCTGGGGTGCCTGTAGGACCCCGCCTGGGCAGGGAGGGAGAAGGCTGCCTTCCAGCTCTGCTCTCGGTACATCAAGATCCACTCACTTAACACCCCGCTTCCATTCCCTCTCCCCCACTCTCCTTCCTCCCCTTGCTCCCTCCCCCAGCAGGATTTTACACTCTGCACATCTGTCTCTCCAGGATCCAACTTCATTCTAGGTGTTTCTTTGGCAAAACTAGCTTCCTTCTCCCCTTCCTCTCCCTCTGTGACAGGCCTCTGCTGAGAGGAAAGGGGAGAGGAGAAGGGGGAGAGTGGCTGCAAGGCTTAAAAGAGGCCAATGTGAGAGCTAGCCCAGGATTCCTCACCCGCACTCCTCACTCAGCTTGGGACAGAATCACCCATCCAGAAGCTTCCACAGGACCCAGGGTCCCAGAGCCCCAGGGCCACCCGAAGCCCCCCTCCCTCCTGCGTCCTCACCCACTCTGACCAGCTCTTTGTGTCTGTGGCAGCATCATTGCGTTGGTTTTGCTCTTGTGACTGTTTACCCTCAAAGACCACAACCTCCTTTTGGAACAGAGTCCGTGTGCTGTTTGACTGTGTGCTGTGTGTGTGTGTGTGTGTGTGTGTGTGTGTGTGTGTCCACACTGGGGCTTGAACTCAGAGCCTTACATTCTCATTTGGCTTTTTCTGCTCAAGGCTGGTGCTCTACCTATTGAACTACACCTCCACGCCTGGTTTTTCACTGGTAGACTGTCTGCCCAGCTAGCCAGGCTCACAGGCGCTCAGCCCCATGCGTTGTGTTTGACCTTGAGCTGCCCACGGCATGCAACGCAGCACAGACATGAAGGAGCACGCCCCAACACGCCAAGGCTTCACACTTCACATTCCCATTAGAGTGGCTGAGGAAGGGGGCTGAGGAAGTATGCGAGCCTGCAGGTCGGTGCTCCCTGGAGCGCGGGGGGGAGGAGGAGGTACAGGGCTCCTAGCTACAGGCCACCAGCCATGCGGTGAGTGGGGACTGTGGGTGTCTGGAGGTCAGGGGGAGAGGACCACTCAGGAGCAATCCCGGCATTCCAGAAGGATATGAAGAAGCACAAGACAACCCTCACAGAAGATGTGGAGAAGCACTAATGCAAAGAGCAGAGGCCTCATCACCACCACCTCCATCATCATCATCATCATCACCATCACCACCATCCCACAATCACCACCATCATCACTATCACCATTACCATCATCATCTTCATCACCACCATCAGCATCACCACCATCACCATCACCTCCACCACCATCATCATCCATCGGAGACAATCACTCCATGTCATTCTCTGTAGAGTTGCCATCTTATTTTTATAGCTCCACCATATTCGACTACATGCTTGTGACAAATTAGTTTAACCAGATCTACATTGATGGGCAGCTAGGTTACTTCCAATTTTTCTGTTATTATAATTATAATTAGTGTCGAGTTATTATTCTTGCATACCTGTCAATTTATACATGCGACTAGACTGAGGTCAAGGGCCATGTGTATTTTAATTAGACAGATATTATCAATTACAGAAGGCTGCAGTGAACACCTGTTTCCTTCTCTCCAGAGTTACAGTCTTTTCCCCTTACCTGCCTAGGTGCTCGTGTTATCATGATGTCAGCCTTAACCACGGGAGCTGCACCGTTTCCTTTCACATGTAAAGTCTCGTATTTCCACTTCTTATTGGTTTGTGGAAACTATTTACCAGATAATCTCTTTTTATAATGTTACAAAGACTGCCAATAATTTGTATTTCTGTTTTTCCTTAGGGTAGTGTTTTACCAAGTAGAAATGAGTGAGTTTTATATATGTGCTTTGAGCTTATTGTCTTGTCTTTTCATTTCTTTTCTTTTTCTTTTTGTGAGCTGTAGGACTTCAGCTCTGGGCCTGGGCACTGTCCCTAAGCTCTTCAGCTCAAGGCTAGTGCTCTACTACTTGAATCACAGTGCCACTTCCAGCTTTCTGGTGGATAACTGGAGATAAAGAGTCTCATGGACTTTCCTACCTGGGCTGGCATCATACTTCAGTCCTCAGATCTAGTCTCCTGAGTAGCCAGGATTACAGGATTTCTATCCTGTATCAACAGCTCCCCAAGTAGAGTTGCCGTAGTATGTCATTATACATAAATAACACTCAAAGGCATCCTAAACGTAATTTAGTCTAATGCTTCTGAAACTATTATTACTTGCAGATCACTTGGGGATCTTGCTAAAATTCAGACTGTGATCCAGCAGGGTTGGGGTGCAGTCTGAGGTCCTTCCTCTCCAGCAAGCTCCCAGCTGATACTGTGATACTGGATTTTGGACCTCGTGGCAGTTTATATCATTTTAATGCATACCCTGTACCTGGCGAGGGACTGGCATGCATGAGCCATCTCATTTTGTCTTTGAGGCTCAAGAGAAGATCTTTATGCTAATCAAGCATGTGTTTCTTGGTGTGTACATTCTTGGTCTGTATTTCTAGCTTTATCTCCTGGATGCAGATAGAGAAGGTCTGAGCCCTCACCAGCCCTGCCAAGTTTTTCTGCACACTTCTCACAGCCTCTCTCTTCCGCACACAGTTGGCACAGGCCGAGTCCAGGAAAGGGTGGGTGAGTGGAGGAGGATACTCCGTGGGCCGCCCTGCTGCAGCTCTTTCATTTGAACTCCAGCCTGTTGTAAGTTCTCCCCGTGTCCACGGAAGACCCCAGAGTCTCAGAGGCCACAGGCCTCTCTCCTCCCCAGGCCACTGGCATGGGAGGGGCTGGCTGGTACATAGGAAGAGAAAGGCCTGGAGTATGCAGGCAGAATGTGAAGAGCAGGCTCCAGCCGCTGGACTGCAGTGTCTGCTGATTCCTACGGTGTAAAGTCTTCCTTCATTACAGCATATTAACTTTTCTTTTTTTTGGGGGGGGGGTGGGTCATGGGCTTGAACTCGGCCCCGGAGGCTGTCCCTGAGCTCTTCAGCTCAAGGCTACTGCTTTACCCCTGGGCCTGGGCGCTGTCCTTGAGCTCTATAACTCTAGGCAACCACCCTACCCTTGAGCCAAGCCCCACTTCCCGTTTCCTAGAGGTCAATTGGAGATCAGAGTCTCAGGTCCTTTTGTGCCTGGGCTGGCTTTGAACCTTGATCCTCAGATCTCAGCCTCCTGAGTAGCTAGGAGTACAGGTGTGAGCCACCGCACCCGGTTGCATATTACCTTTTCAAACCATGAGTTTCAGCCAGCGGGGCTCACCCTTGTAACACTGGCTGGGGAGGCAGAAATGAAGGGGGTGCGGAGTTGCAGTTAGGCCTCTGATCTCAACCAACAAGCCAGACAAGGGCAGCTGGAGCCCGCGCGGTCCAGCTCCGGGGAGGGGTGGGCAGGAAGATCTGGGCCAGATTCCCCATCCAAGCATAGCTAAAGCCGCAGGGCAAGGCCCGGGCGCGGGGCGCGGGGCCGGGGCAGGGGCCGGGGCTGGGGCTCCACCGCGGCCTGGCGGCCTTCCTGCTGCCCCTCGCCACGGCCCCTGCCCTCCCTCGGCCGCCTCCCGGGACCCTGACCCCTCCGTGGCCGGGTCGGAGGACCCCTGGGGCCGGTCCGGTGGAGGTCCGCGGCCGGGGCGGGCAGCCAGGGCGCTGGGGGCGCAGGCCCCGCCGTCGCTCCGCGCCCGGAGCGGGCGGGCCTGGCTCCCGCCGGGCGGTGGCGCTGAATCCACCGCCGCCGAGTCAGCCTGGACCTGGGGCGCCACCTAGCGTCGCGCGCCGGCAGGGACGCGCGCGCCGGCCGGGCTGGGCCGGGCCCTGCCCTGCCCCGCCCCGCCCCGCCCGGCCCTGCCCGGCCCTGCCCCGCCCCGCCCCGCCCCGCCCGGCCCCGCCCGGCCCCGCCCTGCTCCGCCCTGCCCTGCCCCGCCCCGCCCGGCCCCACCCCACCCTGCCCGGCCCCTCCCGGTCCCGCCTTGCCCTGCCCTGCCCGGCCTTGCCCCGCCCCGCCCCGCCCCGCCCCGCCCCGCCCGGCCCCGCCCCACCCCGCCCCGCCCCGCTCCGCCCCGCCCGGGTGGACGGCCCTGAGCTCTCCCAGGTCCTGACTGCATCTGCGGCCTTGTCTTTGGTCGGTGGGTTCTTCTCCTTTGGTTTTGCTTTGGATTCCTGTGAGGAAGTGTCTCCAGTATTCCACAACTGCGCCTGTGCAAGAGGACTGGACCCCACCAGGACGCAGTGCTCACTGTGTGTAATACCCTAGACATTGCCACTATTCCTTATTTTAACCTTTTTATTATTATTTTTTAAAGCCAGCCACCACATAATGAATACAATGGACTGCTCATGACTGGGTCACGGGTAGGATGGAAAACACTGGCCTCATTTCACGGAGAAGTGACAGGGCAAAGAGGACACGCCTAGCTGACCAGGGCCAGGCCCGTGCACCACCAGGCCCCAGTGGCCAGGCCTAGGCTCTTCTCTTGTCCCTCCAGGGTCTCTGGGCCCTTTCCCAGGGACTCATTTTCATGCCTGTACCCACTTTGGACAGGCCTCAGGGCTGGCAGACAGGCACCTTGGTCCTGCAGAAGTGGGTGTTGGGTTTTCTTTGGGGTCTAAGTGGAAGCAAAGAGAATGAAAGGTCTTGTTCCTGGGCTCCACAGTTCCTGTTCCCTAATGCTGACGTTTTCTCCTCTCTCAGAAGCCTAGGGAAGTGTTTTACCAACGCCCTTTGAGACACTCTTCCTGTTGAAAGACTGTAGGGGGTCCTCCCAGAACTAAATGAATTCTGAGCCATATTTGTTGGATGAGTGTTGATGGAAATATAAATTCAATCTCTCTAGAAGGCATTTTGGCATTATTTTAAAAACTTGAATATTCAAGCCCACTGATCCCAGAAATTCCACTAGTTTGCAATTTAAGGTAAGCATTACATATACACAAACTTGGTCGCTACAAAATTTTATTTGTTGATGCCAGTTCTGGGGATTTAGCTCTGGACCTCATGCCCAGGTGCTGTACTACTCAAGCCATGTCTCTAGCCCCTTTTTTGTCTTGGGTATTGTCAAGATGTGGTCTTGGCTTAGGCCATGGTCAGCCTGGACCGTGATACTTGTATGCTGGTTTTCCATGTGACCAGTCATTGTATGCAATGGGGTCTCACACACTTTTATGCCCTGGCTGGCCTTGAACCAAGACCTCTGCCTCTCAAGTAGGGAGGATTACAGGCTTGAGCAACCTCACTCAGCCAAAGTTTTACATTTTTCAAAGGAAAGATATAAGTAATATAAACATGGAATTTGTTTTGCCTTTCTGTTACAGGATCAAAGAATCCTATACAACTATTAACTATAATCTTATGAAAGGTACAAAGTGATGGTAACGGCCCCACTTGTGTACAGTGGGCAGAGGTTCTTGGGTCATTACCTAAGAAGACAAGATCTCCCTCCAAAGTAGGTGGTCAGAGCCGGGCACTGGTGGCTCACACCTGTAATCCTAGCTACTCAAGAGGCTGAAATCTGAGGATTGTGGTTTGAAGCCGGCCCAGGCAGGAAAGTCCATGAGACTCTTATTTCCAATTAAGCAGAAAGAAAAAGAAAGAAAGAAAGAAAGAAAGAAAAGAAAGAAAGAAAGAAAGAAAGAAAAGAGAAAAGAGAGAGCAAAAGAAAGTTGGAAGTGGAGCTGTGATTCAAGTGGTAGAGTACATTAGCAAAAAAGCTCAGGGCTGGTGCTCAGGCCCTGAGTTCAAGGCCCAGGACTGACATGTGCCCCCTCCCTCCTGGAAGTCATTTAGAATCACTGGAGAGATTTTTAAGCCACACACTCTTCCAGTCCCACACCAGAAGCTTGCAACACTCTCCCCTGCGGGCTGCAATGTTACTCTGCAGGTCACCTCTGGTGGAGAGGAGGAGAGAGGCCAGTGGCACGGGCTGCTTCTCTTGTGTGTGAAGATGTGTGGAATGCAGAAGTGATGCTCACATGAGTGGCTATGCTAACATGAGTAGGAGCAGGGGTCCTGAGTGTTGAGATTCTCAGGGGCTTCATAATAGTAATAATAAAGAAAAAATGATTTGTTTAACCATTCATCTGTTAGAAGACATCTGGGAGATAACAGTTTGGGCTACTGTAAACAAATCTGCTATGAATATTTATGCACAGGTTTTTTATTTGAACGTAAGTTTCCATTTCTCTGACATAAATGCCCAAGAGTGCAACCGAGGGTTGTTTGATAGCTTCACATATGGCCACAAACACTCGACCTGCACTGGGAAAGAACAGATTTCTTGTTGTTGGGTATGTCTCTTAGATAGCTGTTAGGTCTAGTTGGTTTGTATCAAAGTTTTCTATGTCTATGCCTTTTGTACAGTTGTTCTGGTTTTGAGAGTAGGGTGTTAAAGTCTTCACTTATTACCATTCAATTGTCAATGTCATTTCTGTCAGATTTTCCCTCATGTATTTTTGTACTGTTGTTATGTACATATGTGTTTAAAATTGTTATATCTTAGCCAGGCACTGGTGACTCACGCCTGTAATCCTAGCTACTCAAGAGGCTGAGATCTGAGGATCATAGTTCAAAGCCAGCTTGGGCAGCACAAAGCCATGAGACTCTTATCTCCAATTAATCACTAGAAAGTGGGAAGTGGGGCTATGGCTCAAGGGTAGGGCAGTAGCCTTGAGCTGAAGAGCTCAGGGACAGTGCCCAGGCCAGAGTTCAAGCCCCGTAACCCCCCCACCTCCCCAAAAAAAGAAAAAGAAAAACAGAAGTGGAGCTGTGGCCCAGTGTGGTAGAGAAAAGAAGCTCAGGGACCTTACGACCAACCCCCCCCAAATTGTTATATTATCCTGAGAGTTTGAGGTTTGTCATTATGATGTCCTCCTTTTTTGACTCTAATATTATTATTTAAAATATTCATGGTTCTTCTACCCAGAAGTAGCATCCTAATTTCTTAAGAAAGTTTTCACCCGGTGCCAGTGGCTCATGCCTGTAATCATAGCTACTCCGGAGGCTGAGATCTGAGGATCTTGATTCAAAGCCATCCCAGGCACAAAAGTCTGTGAGACTGTTATCTTCCAGAAAACTGGAAGTGGCACTGTGGCTCACTTGGTAGAGCACTAGCCTTGAGCTGAAGAGCTCAGGGACAGTGCCAGACCCAGAGTTCAAGTCCCATCACCAACCCCCGCAAAAAAGAAAAGGAAAGTTTCCCCACCTTTCCCCCGAGGTCTAGAGTGTATCACATGCAGCATACCTCATCAGAATCACAGATTAAGAATTACATACGCTTAATGCCAGAGCCATGTGGAAATATCACTCCTTTGTTGCTCTCATCTTCCCCTGCTTTTCGGTGTTGGTGTGGTTATAGTGAGGAGTGTCTGAAACTGTCAAGATTTCCACTTCACATACACAGAATCAGACTGATTATGTACGTGTGTCTTTTTTTTTTTTTTTTTTTGGCAGTCCTAGGGCTTGAACTCAGGGCGTGGGCTTGGACACTTTTGCTCCAGGCAAAAGCGCCCACACACTTGCTCTGGGCTAGTACCCTGCCACTTGAGCCACAGCACCACTTCCAGCTTTTTTTTGAGTACATGGTACCAAGGAATTGAACCCAGGGCTTTGTGCATGCTAGGTGAGCACGCGACCAGTAGGCCACGCCCCGGCCCCGTGTGTCTTTTTAAACCAGTGATGCCAGTGACTATGAAATTTGGGGATGGCTTTTCTAGGAGATGAAGGAGCTGGACCCTAAGATGTAATCACAGGCTCCCTCCCAGGGCATGGGGCGCTGGTCCTAGATCCCGGGTCTTTCCTGTGCCACTCAGCCCGTTACCCAGCATCCTGTGTGTCCTCCACACAACCCCTCTGTGGCCTGGCCTTCAGTTTCCTGCTCTGGGTTCCCTGTGGCTTCTCAGAGAGGGGAAGGAAAGGCTTTGTGAATTATTAAGCCTCTGTGGAGGTTTGAGGGGAAAGGCGGAGTCCTGGTCTGTGCTGGCCGGTGGGCCTGGGTGACTCGAGGCCAGTCAGGCCTGCTCACACATGGGTTACCTGTGAAGACTAATGGAATAAGCTAAAAGACAAGTCACTCGCTCACTCGGCATGTTTGAAGTGCTTGCTACATACCAGGGATTAGAAATACAAAGATGAATGAGGCTTGATTCTTTTCATAAGCATCTTATGAAAGTATTTGAAGTAAATAATATATGGAAAATATTCAACCTATTCAAACATCCCTGGAATCCTTTTCATAACGGATGCAGTGGTAATACCTGATTAAATGTGAAATCATTTTGTTGCAAATCCTGCTCTGAACTGACACAGGGAAAAGTGGGGTCACTATATTCATCTCCCTTGGTGAATATTCAAACAGTTCACAGCACAAGTAGAAAAACGTGAGTGACAGAGATGAGCCCTGCCCAGACCTTGTTGAGGATGCTACATAATGCATAATATTTGCACCATTTAGCTTTCTACATGCTGAATTAACTCAGAATTCTAAAACACATCTGGGTTGGGTACTGGTGCCTCCCAAGCATAATCTTAGCTACTGGAGAGACTGAAATCTGAAGATCACAGTTCAAAATCAGCCCAGGCAGAAAAAAATTCCATGAAACTCTTACCTCCAGTTGCCCAGCAAAAAGCTGAAATTAGAGTGGTGATTCAAGTGGCAGAACGTTAGCTTTTAGTGAAAAAAAGCCGAATGAGAGTGGGGGGCCTTGGGTTTAAGCCCCAGGACTGATGCAAGTGCACGCGTGCATGTGAACGCGCACCCCCCCACCCCAACAGACAGCAGAGTGGACCTCTGGATACAGCCCAGAGACCAGGTTCTACTGGGATTAAGGGAGGGCCTGAGTCCCAGGAATGAAGCTTGTCTTTCCTCTACAGCATGACTGCCTGGTTGACAAATGGCACAGGACAGAGTTGGGACAGCCTAAGGTAAGTCTCTCCCTTCCCAGTCTAGATTGGCTCCCAGGACTGGACAGGGACCAGAATCTACAACTGTTCCTCTGTGACAGGGCCTAAACTACACAGCAAAGGTCCACAGGAGGAGTAATTCGGAATTCCTCCAATCTTGGCTCTCATGGTGCTTTGGGTTAGTACCTGTGAAGTCAGGCTCAGAGCTTGGTTCCTGGGAGGTGACCTGCCCATACCTGTAGAGGGGTCCAGTCTGCCACTATGGGTCACTGAGTCCTTACTGTCCCCTTTGGCCACCATAGTAGGTCAGCTCCTAGCCTAGGCTATGGTGTGATGCTATGGATGGCAGGTCACCAGCCAAGCTCTTGTTCTCTGAATACTCATATGGTCAGTGTGCACATGTTTATTGGTAAGTCTTGGGCCAAGACAGGTATTCTGACCGGCAAAGGAGACATACAGTGGGACCCTCAGGCTAACCAGTGTCAGCTAGACTGCCAGCTATGCCTAGAACACTGCCCCCCAGTTAGAAAGACCTCACATCAACATGCAGGGACTTTCCTTGGCTGACAGTACATGTGCAGCCACACATTCCTGTTAAAAGAGGGGACTGCTGTCCACACTGCCCTCTCTGGAGGAGGACACCTGACAGCCCACGTCTGCTTGGCTAGTGACATCCTATATAACATCCTGCCATTGTTCAGCCTAGAGTAGGACTAGTGCTGACTGTTGCTCTCTCCAGGGCCCTGCCACATGGCTGAGGCCTCTGCCAATGGAGTCCCTCTACAGAGCGACTCTTGGGTGTCCTCCTCCAGACAGGGCAGCGCAAACAATCCCTGACCCAAGCTTCCAGGCCAGACACTCAGTGTGCTGAGTGCTGGGGAAGGAACACAGAGGCGCAAACAAGGGCTGGGTCTGACAGGGATATTTTTCACGAGACATGTTTAAGCTGGGTCTCTCATTTGTTCATTCATTCTGGTAATACTGAAATGTGAACTCGGGATCTCTCTTGTTCATCTTATTTGCTCAGCTGCTGCTCTACCACTGAAGCCACACAAAAGTCCTGCTGACTCTTAGCTGATTATTTTGGAGATGGGTTCTTGCAGGTCTACCTAGGCTGATTTCAAACAATGATCCTCTAGATCTCTGCCTTCCTATTAGGATTATACACATGAGCCACAGATGTTGGATTTGGCTTGAAACAGATCTGAAAGTCAGAGAACACCAAATAAAGAATAATAAAGTGGGCAAGGAAATTCAGGAGAGTCAGTTTCGTATGTTTCTGCCACTTGCTTGTATTGAGATGTCTGCTTTTATGGCTGGCTGCAAATGAACCTCACAGGTCTATTAGTTCAGCGCAGGACAAGTGCAAGAAGGAAATATGTGTGTGTGTGTGTGTGTGTGTTCTAGGATTTCCAATCATAGAGGGGACTCATTTAGCTATGTATCTAGAGACAGGGACATGTGGCAAACCTTAAAGAGACCCACGATTTCTGCATATTTAGAGAGAAAGTTTGCAGCTGGGTTGATGGTGGGGAGCGTATCTCCTTGGTGGTTGCTTAGTGGAGGTGGAGGGAGAAATGTTCTCCCAGAGCTAGCCTTAAATCTCTTCCTTCCTAGTAGCTGGATTGTATAAATGTGCCTCCATGATTACATTATTATTATTATTATTATTCATTTTTGTTGACACTGGGATTTGAACTCAGGGCTTCATGCTTGCCAGGCAGGAACTTTACTGTTTAAAAAGAATAACCTGTAAGGCTAGAAGCATGACTCAAATAGTGTCACATTAATTTTGCCCACCCCTTGGTCTGGCTTTAATCTACACTCTTCCATTCTCTATCCCTGAGTAGTTATATTTTTATTTTCCTTGTACCATTCCTGGAACTTGAATTCCAGGCCTGAGCACTAACCCTGAGCTCTTTTGCTCAAGGCTAGTGCTCTACCACATGAACCACAATTCCACTTGCAGCTTTTTTGGTGGTAAATAGAGCGCAAAGTTTCACAGGCTTTCCTTCCTGGGTTGGCTTTGAACTGTGATTCTCAGATTTCAGCCTCCCACATAGCTAGAATTACAAGTATGAACCACCAGTGCCCACCTATTTTCATTTTCATGCCTGCTTCATACCTCCCCACTATGTGTATTGTGATTATTAATTATTACACACTTAATTCCAGCATCTCCACAGGCTGCACTGTGTGTCTTTGTGCCCAGACATCTGGGTGGCTTATGCTCATCTTCCGGTGCCAGTTTCAGAGGCACTAATGGCACGAGGTATACTGAGAGTCGTGATGGTCCTGCCAAATCACTTTCCTAAAGAACAGGCCAAGTTATCCTCCACCAATACTGTGTGAATCTGCCTGTTTTCCTGCACCAGAACCTCGAGGCAGTGGATGGCAGGGAGGCAGTGATGATACCACCGGGCCTTGCCCTGTCCCTCTGAATCTAACACACCTGTATATGGTCCTGACACCTGACTAGAACAGCTTGTGGGTGGGAAGGAGGGAGGCTTAGCTGGGCCCCACAGTCCATCGCCAGCAGGTGGAGCCCCTCTCCTGAGCAGTACCCAGTAGCAGCTCCAAGACCAAGGAAATGCCTGCTCTTCCCCTCGGGGACCTCAGAGGACCCTCCTTCTTCACACTAAGTCCTTGAATTCCAGTTCAGTTTCAAATTGCCAGGTAACCTTCTACCTCTTCACTCTTCAATTTTCATTGCTGTATAAAAAAAAAAACCCAAAACAATAACAAAATGAAGGCTGCTAGGTGCTGGTGGCTCACACCTGTAATTCTAGCTACTCAGAGGCTGAGATCTGAGGATCACAATTCATAGCTAGTCCTGGCAGGAAAGTCCGGTAGATGCTGTGGCTCAAAGTAGTAGAGGGCTAGCCTTGAGCAGAAGAGCTCAGTCAGGGACAGTGCCCAGGCCCTGAGTTCAACCTCCAGGTCACATACACACACAGCAAAAGTAATAAAACATGAAGGAAAAGTACTGTAACTTCAGCACTTGGAAGGTGTGGGGAGGAGGATTGGAAGGCACAGGATAGGGCCAGGCTACATAGTGAGGCAAAATCTGGTCTTCAAAAAACAAAACAATTAAAAAAGCATAAAGAAAAATAAGAAAAGGCTAGACAGCTAACATTTGGGCAGAGTGTTTTGGTTTACAAAGGATCTTAATCTTATTGACTGTCCCCTTACCCTATTCTAAATTTGCCATGCTGGTGAGCCAGCATTTTCCTGCCAAGTCCTATGCTCCATCCACTTAACAGTATTGGAATATTATAATATTGTAAGTCAAGCAATTTCTAGGGCTCACCTTACAATAGCAATGTTTTAAGTAGAAACTTTCTGACACATTCAACTTTGATCTATTATGTTTCCTCATCTAGGATAAAAATGGGTGATAGTTATTGGGTACTTATTAGAGGGCAAAATCATGAAAGAGTTCATTTTCCTTGAAAATACTATTAGGTACTAAAATTATCCCCACTTTAAAGATGCAAAAACTGAGGCCTGTGGATGTCAACTGTTAAGGACACTGGACATGGAGACGAACATGTGAGAATATTCCAGAAGAGATTTTTTTCAAAAAGAAAATAAATGGAGTACCTAATGAATATGAGCATGTGGACACACACAACAGATGGGGATTTTAGGGTTGTGTTATTGGGGTAATTATCCATAAGTACTGTACCTAAAACAAACACAAATGACAAACACGAACAGGATAAATCGAAAAGTTTGAAGGAAAAAGATCAGTTATAAATGGAATTAAAAGTGATATAATTTTGATATAACCAATATCAGGATATAGCTAAATTGGAAGGCACGACAGGAGAACAGGAAAGGTCTGTGTGGGTGAAAGACTGTCTTCCATAGGGCAAAATCAAGAGCTAACACCCAGAATAGCAAGAATGGGTTATATAGGTTAATTGCCATCCAAACAGCTCAAAAGATTTGAGAGGGAGGACTCTGGCAAGCAAAAACCAGGGGAAAATGTCAAAGAGGGGAGGTTGTGTGTGTGAGCATAGAAAAGGGTGTTCAGCACAGACTTGAATGGGGTCTCAGAAGGTTGGGCTGGGAGATTGGCCTAGTTGAAGAGTGCTTGCCCAGCATGCACAAAGCCCCGGGTTCGATTCCTCGGCACCACATACATAGAAAAAAGCTGGAAGTGGTGCTGAGGCTCGAGTGATAGAGCTCTAGCCTTGAGAAAGTCCAAGGACAGTGCTAAGGCCCTGAGCTCAAGCCCAGGACTGGCAAAAAAAAAAAAAAAAAAAAAAAAAAAAAAAAGGTACACAGAATAGTTTGGGACAGGGAGGCTTCCCTAGGGCTCCACCCAGACTTAGGTCCCATGGTTTCCCAGTTGGGGTCGTGGTGCTGTCTCAGGTGGTAACCGAGCCCAGGTGCATGCCTGGAAACATTAGCCTGGGCCTAATGGATCCTTGAATGAAAGCCAGAAGGACGCGCAGGCATTGCAACCAAATTTTCCTATTCGATCAACAAACAAACAACAGCAAAACCCACGGAGGCCACGTGGAGGTGTCTTGCTCAGGTGCCCTAAGTACAGAGGGGGACTCACTGCGGGGCTGCCGGCCGGCTCCGGTGTGGGAGAGGCCCAGACCTCCCGAGGGGAGGCACGGTCTCCCCACCCCCGCGCCCGGCCCGGGGTCCCCGCAGGAGGACCCTGCGCCTCCCCGGGCACCCAGTGTGAGTGGCGGGCGCTTAACACGAGGAACCGTCGTGATTCTCCAGGCCAAAGGCGGATCCAGGGTCCAGGGTCCAGGCGGGAGGCGCCGGGACTGGCGCGCGGCGTGCGGGCGCGGCCGCCGCATCCTTCCCCCCGCCGCGCGGGTCCCGTCTCCAGGCTCCGCCGACGCTCGCTCGCCCGGCGCGCGCGTGCGCGCGGAGGGAGGGGCGCGGAGGCGCGCACGCCGCCGGCGGGAGCGCGCGGGGCGCACGGGCACGCGCACGGGCTGGTCTCTGCCCTAATGCGGCGGCTGGCGGCGAGAGGCGCTGCAGGGGACGCGGGGGAAGCGGCGGCGCCGGCCGCGGACAGCTCGGACTGCGCCCCAGGCGGGAGCCCCAACCCTGGGAGGTAAGCGAGCGCGGGCACCGTGGGGAAAAGGGGGTGCGACCAAGCAGGGGGGCTGTGAAAGCCCACCTAGGGACGCCCCCCTTGTTCCCGCCCCGCTCCGTCCATCCCCACCTCTCCACGGGGCCACTGGTCCGGCCCAGGCCCCAGCCCCAGCCCCAGCCCCGGCTTCGTCACCCCACCCGACCCCCGCGCCGCCTCCCCGCTGCCCGCACCCTCTCTCCGCATCCTCACCCGCGGTCCGGGCCCTTCTCCATCCCTCCCTCATCCTTGAGCCCTGAAGGCCCCTCCACGTGCCTCAGTTTCCCTCGCCCCGGCGGCTAGCATCGCCCCATCCCCTCTTCTCCTGCCCCCCCCCCGCCCTCCACATTGGCTTTTCTCCTTGCCCTTCCCCACCTTGCCCCCTGCCGTCTCCCTGCCCAGGGCCTGGCTGTCCTTTGGCTCGGTGCTCGCAGCGCACCCGGTCCCAGCCCCTACCGACCTGCCTCCCCTTTCTTCCCGCCCCCGAGCCCTCGCCCTGTCTGCCTCTGGCCTGCCTCCTGTCACCTTCTCCACCTGCCCTTCCCCGTGCTGCTGTGGCCCTGGCTTGTTCCCAGTCCTCTCCCCGGCTCTCCTTCTCTGCCAGGGATGGCCTCGGACTCTGAAGGCCCAATGTGCTCAGTGTTGAGGACTCAGTCCCCCCATAACCCTGTCGTGTGTCCCGTCCTGCTTGTGGCTGGGTAGAGGGGAGGCCTCTGTGTGTCCCTCTCCAGCCACCGTTGTCCTCACCTCGGGCTGTTCAGGTGTCTTTCCAGGGAGGACTTGCCTGGGAAACTAGGCTGGGGAGGAGGCAGCTGGGAGGGGCAGCTCCCGCAGGCGCCTGGGTCTTGTTCTGAGCCTGTGGATCTGGATGAGGAGCCCTGCTGGAGTGTTGGAGATTTTGGAAAGGATTCTTCCTCATCCTCCGAGTCAGCACTTTGCTTTGGCACTGGTATCTGTCATGAGTGTGGCGTCGCCAGGCCGCGAGTGGGCAGATGCTGAATCACCAAGACTCTGCCCCTTATCACAGCCCCTGTTCTGCCCAGAGGACAGGGTCTACTTCCGGTTCCTTCTGTCATTGGCTGTGTATGATGGGGAGGGGGCAGTGTTGCCTCTTCCCTAAGTCTGGAGGAGTGGACAATCCCCCCCCCCCCCCATCAACCTTCTCTCTCCCTGCTTGTCGCCTCCACTTACATCCTTGGGAACTGTGCTGAGCCCTCCTGGTGGTTTTCAAATCCTGGCAAAGTCAAGGAGGCAGGCATCAGGCTCTGAGACCCCGTTGGGCAAGAGTTGGTTGGTTTATATGGAGCTGTGAAGAACCCATAAAACTTTAAGTGTAAGTAGAAGCTCAGGGAAATGTGTATGGAGAGTGGGATTTCCACTTGTCCCTACCCACCCCACCCCTACCCCAATGGGGCCATACCAAGTGGTGGGGACAGAAAAAGAGAGGCAGAGGTCTGTCCTTCCTTAGTGGTGAGGTGGATGGAGCTGCTGCAGTCGCTCAGCAGGAAGAGGTAAAGAAGATAGGGACTTTGTCACCTCTGTCCTGACTGAGCTGGTGTTTGGGAGGGAGAATATTCTCCCCCCAAGTCTTTGGATTCAGCCAAAATGTGCATATGCTGGCGCAGGTGTGGGAATAGAGAGGGGAAAGGAATGGCCCAAATGAGAAATGAGACTGACACATCGCCTCATAAATTGTGTTTGATGCTGTGAAACAGGGTCTGGCTTCCTGTTCTGTGTCATGGGAGCCTCAGCTGAAACCCAGGGTCTCAGAAAGGGAGAAAATATCAAACTGTAGGGGGGGAGATCATGGTTGAACCTCTTCCACTGATGTAGGTAACTATGAGTCTGGTCAGGGCATCCGGCTGTCCCCTGTTCTGTCACTCTTCTCTGGTGTTGCCCCCATTGCCAATGGGGGTGGGGAGGGAAGCCTTCCCTGGCATCTGAGCTGCCAGCCTTTCCTGGTATAGGGAGGAGGCTTCACCTGCAACTGTTGTCTGGGGCTGATTGGATGATGATTCTGACGTCGAAACACTTGATTGGGCAGGTTAAGTGAGGGGGGATTCTGCTAACAGCAAACGTATTTCCCGGTTTGATGCAAGCAATCTCATCCCTGTTAGCCTTGTTTGGCATCACGAAGGCTGCGGAGAGCTAAATCCAGGCTCCCTGACTAAAGCGCTGGCTCCCCAGAGTGCATTGGGACAAGACCTGCCAGTTGTGCCTTGCTGGCTGGCTGGCTGGCTCCCTGTGGGCTGAACCCACAGGGTTGTACTTACAATGCCTAGTCCTTTCGTGCACAATGTAGAGGTGGCTGAGATCTGCAGATTTGGTTTAGAGTTTGGATTTCTCAGGGAGAGACTGATCAGAGCAGAGGAAGTTCCTATTTTTGCAGCAACTTGGATTTCTAGGCTCTGATCACTCTGTTGCCAGCTCTGGACCCATGCTGGGTCCCCCCCTCCCCACCTCCAAGCTGGTTTGGAGCCCAGAGGCACACTGATCTCTAAACCACCTGGCCATTGAGGAGGTGAAGATCTTTCTTTTTATCTTTAGCAAAAGTAATTTTTATGAAGGCATAGGGAAAGGCAAAGAAATGCAGTTCTCAGTCCAGTTGACAGCAGGGGAGAGGTGAGAGGAATCTCCTCCTTCCATAGATGTCTGTTAAGCTCTGTGATGTGCTAGGCGCTGAGCTCACTGAGAAAAAAGTAAGACTGTCAGATCTCTCAGAGCTCCCCATGTAATGGAAGATGGCGACCAATTAATGAGACAACACTGATAAAGCTTGAGTCAGAACATGTAGACAGTGATACTGAATAGCAGAATCTGAAATTCTGGTGGCACATAGAGGGATGGTTAGTGCAGAATGGCAGCTCAGAGCTCACCCAAAGAGGACTGAGGGAGGAGAGAAGACTCAGATATTATCAGCTCCTTACTGGGAAGAGCAAGGAGGTGTGTACCGTGGGTGTAGTGGAGCCTGTAGATACCATTGCAGACTTATGGGAGAACACCTATAAAGGAACTCTGGGTCCAGGTTGAGATCCCCATTTCCTGAGAACTGGCATTGAGAAGCAAATTATACTCTGGAAAAGCTTAGAAAGTCGGAACACATCAGAAGTCCTGTATGTTCTCAGGGGGCTCCCAGTGTAGTGGGAGAATAAATACTACGTATGAGTGAGTCTAAGAAGTAAGGCAAGGAGACTGTAAGAGCTGTGAGATGTGTGACAAGGTCTTGTGGTAATAGGAAGTTAGATACCGTCATTAGGAAGTCCAGACAGGAAGTGGTGCTAAGACTCAAGTGGTCCAGCACTAGCCTTGAGCTTGAGCGCTCTCTCTCTCTCTCTCTCTCTCTCTCTCTCTCTCTCTCTCTCTCTCTCTCTCTCTCTCTTTCACACACACACACACACACACACACACACACACACAAGTCCAAGCAGAGGAAGAGAGACTGGTGTTAAGAAGAGATTCTTAAGTGCTAGAGAGTTGAGCACCAGTTACCGCAGAGAGCCTTAGCCATCTGAGTAGCCTCTTTCTTCCCCACACGTCTAATTTGGTTCTTTTTGTGAGTGTGCATTGAGCTTTTGATGTCAGCAGTGGTGTTAGGTGTGGAAAGAAAGAAGTAAAAGGAAATGAACTCTCAGCGTGCGAAATGTGACAGCAGAAGCTGGATGGCTTCTGGCACAGTAGGAGCCTAGGAGGGCTCACACTGATTTACACATTCTTTGGCTGGACCCTTATCTTGTCTGGAAGCAGTGTTGGTGGCACAACTCTGTGTGTGTGTGTGTGCGTGTGCGTGTGTAAATGTGTGTATGCCAGTCCTGGGCTTGAGTACAGGGCCTTGGCACTGTCTGGTGCTTTTGTGCTCAAGCACTCTACCCCTTGAGCCACAGCCCCACTTCCTGCTTTCTGATGGTTAATTGGAGACTAGAGTCTCACAGACTTTCCTGCCAGGGCTGGCTTCAAACCACGATCTTCAGATCTCAGCCTCCTGAGGTGGGTGAGCTGCCAGTGCTCAGCTGATGGCACAACTTTGAGCAGTGACTCAAAAGTGTTCGGCTGGGGCCCAGGCTTCCCTGAGGAGCAGATGTTGGATGCAGATGGCTTGATCTCTGGGATTGTAACAGAGGGTTGTAGATGCTAATGACTGTGCCGGGAGCTTGATTAGGCACTTCTGCAGCTTTGCTGACCCCGGTCACCAGGCACACTGTCCAGCCAGCTTGAGAACCCTTGAGCCATCCTCCTTTCATTGGGACTTAAAGTAAGCCAGGAGAAACATAAATGGCATGAGAGCAGTAGTCATCTTTATCTAGTGTTTACCATGTGCCAGCTGTCCCACTGCAGGTTCTATGGACAGCATCTCATAAGGCACGTCTTTAGGATTCTGATTTTAAAGGTAATGAAACTGACCCTGAGAGATTATGACTTAAGGTCACAGAACAGTCGAGTTGCAGAGCTAGATTTAAAACTACTAAATCACTGCATGTAATACCGAGCTCCCTGAGCCTTAGGGGCCAATGCTCTGTCCTTGTGCACAAGCCTCTTGTGTTAGAAAGGCTCAGTCAGCATGCATTTCTGAGTTTCTATTTTGTGTTTCTGAAAGTCACAGAAAGGCAGCTGCTGCTTCTTGAATAGGGGAGATATGATGGAGACAGTGATGTGTAGAACACTGTTGGAACAAGCCAGGACAGTGTATGCAGGAGTCTTTTATAAGAAGATGGAACCTGTCAGTTGTTGTCCCAGACTGTTGCAGTCACGGAGATGCCAGACAGAGGGAAGCCATCAAGTTTATAAGCTAGAAGCTGGCCGGTTCTGGTTCTCTGGCCTTCCTTGACTCTACCTTCTCTCCCTCATCCTTACAGTGAAGTTTTACAGGAAAATGCATGCAGGTTTACACTGTAAACTGGCTTTCACATTAGCAGGACTGAAACATTTGGTTCTCTATATCATTAGAAGAGTGCTGCAAGTTTTTGTCCCAGAAGCCATGTGTCTGAGTTTTATGTTGTGGATTAATTTCTTGTCCTGTCTTAACTCTTCCAAGTGCACTACCATGGAAAAGCTGGAGGGCTCTGGGCACAGGTCACCTCTTCTGGGTATCAACGAGCTCCTGCAGCTCCCTCCTATGGGAAGCAGCTGTCTGCATCTGCCCTCCCCTCCTTCACCTGCTCTCCCTGCTTCAGTCTAGTCCCTGTGGACTGACCCAGCCCCTCCTGAAAGGCCTCCCTGGCAGCCCCTCTCTTCATCATTATGATGCTAATTGTGTTGTTAATTTTTCTGGGATCCCAAAAGAAAGCCCCAATCTGTTCTAATGAATTTAATTAGAGAGGGGCTTGGAGGGCCTCAGGATCACAATAAACAGTTAAGGAAATAAACAGCTGGGAGTAGTCATTCAGGGGAGTCAACCAGAGTTAGAGGAAGGTTGCTTGGGCTCTTGTCCTTCATCTGGACCTCTTTCTGCCCATTCTACATGGAGCCATCTCCTTAGCTTCCAACCTAGTTCTGTACTTAGATGGTGGAATGGTTCTAATCATTGTCAGCATCAACCAACATTTACAGAGCACTGCTCTTTGAATCAGGGCACATCGTTAAAGGGACATGAAGGCTCATGTGATCCTTTCTATGCCCTACAAGCCATGAGAAGTTCAAATTGAAAGAACATTGTTAATTCCAGACAGAAAGTGCTAGAAGGTTGATGAGATATGACATTGAAAGTCATGGCGTAAGATGAAGTCCCTGAGGAAGGTCTTGAGATAGCAACATTTGAAGATTTAATGAGCAGGAGCAAGAGTGGGTGCCCCCAGTGTGGGAACCTATGCTTGTATTGGGGTGTCTCTGATCAGAGGAGCAAGTCTGGGAGAAGCCTCCTAGGACAGGAAAGTTGGCTTCATGTTGAGTTAGCATTCCTGGATCCCATTTGGGCCAGTTGGGATGGACTGACCAGATGCTAAGTTTTATTCTCAGATCTTGTGATCTTTTTCCGGGAGGAGAGTCAATGGCTGGCAGAGAAAAGTCAAAGACCTCTCCCAGAGATGCCCATCCCATTCTTCTTTGCTGGTGCTGCCAGTTTGCTTTGGCAGGAGCAATTAAAAAAAAAAACAGCAAGTATTTAGCAGAATCTTCCAGACCTGGGGTCAGTGAGTTTTATAACTCTTCTCTTTTTATTCTAAGAGTTCTCTGAATGTGTGTGTATGCACTCATGCTACTTGTGTTACTGAGATTATTCCAACTAGATTCTCATTCTTATTTGATGTTTATTTTGTAAATGTAAAGGTTATTATGCATTTCACATTTTCCTTGTATAAGAGAAAAATAGTATATCATATTGTATATAGACTTAAAAAGTGAATGCTTTGAAAATAGGCTATTATATATGAGGTGTGTGTGTGTGTGTGTGTGTGTGAGCATGCGTGTGTGCATGTGTGTGTACATGTGCCTGTGCATGCATGTGCTGGTCCTGGGGCTTGAACTCTGGCCCTGAACTTTTTTCTATTGTTTGCTTGTTTGTTTGTTCTTTATTCAAGGCTAGTGCTCTGCCACTTGAACTACAGCTTCACTTTCAGGCTAGTCTTTCTTCAAGGGTTGGCTTTGAACCTTGATCTTCAGATTTTAGCCTCCTGAGTAGCTAGGATTACAGGCATGAGCCACCAGCACCTAGCTATGAGATATATAACTCTGCTTTTGACAGGACATATAGTAATGAGCTGAAACTTGAAGCCAGTTTCTCCCAACTTCTTGGAACATCTTAATTTGTGACACCAGCACTAGCAAGATTTATGCTTCATGTGGCTTTACATGGTTGATCTGGCTTCTGTCTAATTAGTAATAGAGTTTTTATACTGCTATGGGTGTTGGTTGGTTCATATGAGAGAAGGTTATATGGGGGGAACTGTTTATCAGGCTTCCTGGATGGTATCTTTCCATGTGTGGAGATGACTTTCATTAGGAAGAAAAATGACTCTGAGGCCACAGCAATTTTCCTTTGCTGACTTGGGTGAGGACAGAAACCAGGTTTCTTTTTTTGTGACTCATATGGGGGCATAATCCTGGATTCTCTGGCTTTGTCCAGCCTCAGGGCTCTTCCCCACTTTTATAAAAGATTCATTGTATCTTCATTGTTTTTTTAATTCCCTTAAGAAATACATAGCACATTTCTAGGAGCAACTAGAAATGGAGGCAATTCTTGATTCATGAGTGTTAGAAATGTGTTCATATTATTATCTTATGAATCAAAAATGGTGGCGTATGCTGGGTATGGTAGCTCACACCTGTAATCCTATCTACTCAGGAGGCTGAGATCTGAGGATCATAGTTCAAAGCCAGCTGGGGCACAAAAGAACTCAAGTCTCTTACCTCCAATTAATCACTAAAAAAGGGGAAGTGGGGCGGAGGATCCTGGGATAGGGCAGTAGCCTTGAGTTGTAGAGCTTAGGGGCAATGCCCAGGCCCAGAGATAGGGAGGTAGCCTTGAGTTGAAGAGCTCAGGGACGCTTCCAGGCCCAGAGTTCAAGCCTATTGACCACCCCCCACATACACACACAAATTGGAGGCCTGAGTCACTCATGATTGCATGCCTGGTGGCTGGCTGTGGTAAAGCTGGTGGCTGACTGTGGTAAAGTGGGTTCTTCTTCCACATATTGGCTGGCCTGGAACCTGGAGCCTAGTAATTGGATAAAATGACAGGTAGTTAAAGTTCTTTCTGTAAGTCACAATCTAAACTGCATCTGCTAGAGTAGGCAAGGAATCAATGTATACTAAAGTCTTTGGGGATATTTTCGAGAGAGATGGGAGCTGGCATGGAATGTAGAGAGAGAAGGACTTGTGTAAGGATAAGACTGTTTCTGATAGGATAAAGGAACACAGTCAGAGATGCAGAGGAGAAATGCATGCAGGTGAATTGACTAGGGTGCTGGGCTGGACTGTAAAGAACTTTACTTTCTGACTGTGGTATTGAACATGGTTTTGGTGCTCTTGAGTAATATTTGCAGCTTAGCTGAACTGGCTCTGGCCAGAAAGATGACAAGGCTGTTGTGTTATACACGGAAATTCCCTACATAGAACACAGGGAAGACTGAAACTTCTGGAATGCTGAAAGGGACTGTGTCGCTGTCCAGAGTGCTGACCTGTCCTCTCAAAGATTTTCTTCCCAGTGATGCCAGGTTAGAAAAATAAAGCTGGGAATCTAGTGTGGGGATGCATGTCTATAATCCTGGAACTCCAGATGATGAGACAGGAGGATTGTGAGATTGAGTCCAGCTTCCAGTACATGATGAGACTCTGTCTTAAGAGAGAGAAACGGGGGTGGTTGGGAGTGAGGGAGGGAGGAAAGGAGCAAGAAGAGGGGGAAGGAGGAAAGGAGAGAGAGGGAGATGGAAGAGAAAGAAAAGTATCTAAAGAGAGAGCAGAGCAGAGCAGAGCAGAGCAGAGCAAAGCTAGGGAATGCATAGAACCAACAAAAGGGATCCTGAAAACAATTCTGGCAAGAATGAGGCAGCATGTGGGTTTTCTGGCAGCAAAGTGGTTCCAGCATCTGACTTCACAGTCTTTGTGATGAAAGCAACAGGACAGGTCTCCTTAAGAAGGGGAGACTGTGTGCATGCACAGATGCAGGCCAAGAGGATACAAGTGGCAGCCCTGCCCACCTTCATGTTTACATGAGAATCTGAGCACATCGCTTCATTCGTTCAAAATACACTTCTCAGCATTCCATGGAGCTCCTAAAAACCTCTCCAGCAAGCCAAGAGGAAATAAATACGCAAGTGCTCAATGTTAGTGCTGTCAGAAATCTCTCATTGCACCATGATAGCCACTAATTCCTTGTAGCTATGGAGCCATTGGGAAGTGGTTCATGTGACTGAAGATACTATATACAATAGAGATATATATATATTATGTATTATATATTATAACATAGCATATCTTGCATATTATAAATAAATATATGTATGTATATATATATATATTTTTGAGACAAGTCTTTCTGTGTAGTCCAGGCTGGGCTCAAACTTGGAGATCTTACATCAGCTGGGATTCCAGGAGTGTGCCACTACGCCTGGCTTAGAATACGAAGTTTGAGTTACATAAGTTAAACTGCTGCCTGTGGCTAGCAGTTACTGTCCTAGACTTTAAGGCTTTATACAGTTGGAATCCTTGACCTTGGCCGCATACATATCCCTGCTTCTTGATCCTTTATACCTAAATTTCTCTGTGATGTCAAGTGAAGTAAATTTTGTGGGAGTGGGGGAGGGCAGTTGATCATAGGGCTTGAGCTCAGTGCCTAGGCACTGTCCCCTAGCTTTTTCGCTCAAGGCTTGTACTCTACTACTTTGAGCCACAGCTCCACTTCCAGTTTTCTGGTGGTTAGTTGGAGATATGCATCTCAGGGACTTTTCTGCCCAGGCTGTCAGCCAACTGTGATCCTTAGAGCACAGCCTCCTGAGGCTGGCTTTGAAGTGAAAGTTTGAATGGGGTAAGTTTGACAAATTCCTGGAGACAAGCCCATGCTAAATTCAAAGTTCGGACTGTGTTTGTCTGAATTTTGCCCTGATCTCCTACCCCTGTCCTTCCCACCATTTTTTTTTTTTTTTTGTACTGGGCATGGAAATCAGTGAGGTCGTTTGTTTGTTTAATGTATTTTAAAAATTTGAGTTCATTCAAGTAATTTAGTTTTATGGTCTCATGCTTTCCCTGAGGGCACCCTCCTGCCTTCACCTCTAGAGTCTCTGGGGTTACAGGTGTCCTCCACCACACCCAGACCTGACTCCTGTTTTCACGATGAGACACACCCCACAGGGATCCAGATCCAGCTCTGTTCAGGGTATTTGCAGTTCAGGGTCAGGAAGAAGGCTCCTTGGTTCTGTGGGGACTTCCAGTGACCCAACCCAAGAATTTTGGAGGCACGAAATGAGCAAGCTATGAAGTGTATGGGGCCATGGAAACCTGGCCTTGGGGTGAAGTGGAGTGCGAATGAAATGTTGCTGTCTTAAATGCTTGCAGGCACCAAGTAGAAAAAGATTCCTAGGCTTAGTCCATCTCCTAGTCTAACTCTACGTATCTTAACTCTCATCCTGTTTCCTTGATATAGTAGATATAGTCCAGGATAAAAGCACAGGTGAGTGGTAGAAGTGCCAGGGGACAAATTCTTAAAGATGCCAGTCAAGCCGACATCTGTGGTTCATACCTGAAATCCTAGCAACTCGCGAGGCTGAGATCTGAGTGAGGATCTCAGTTTGAAGCCAGCCTAGGCAAGAATGTCGATGAAACGCCTACTTCCAGTTCAGCACCCAAAACACCCAAAGTGGAGCTATGGCTCAAGTGGTAGAGCACTAGCTTTGAGCACAAATGCTCAGGGACAACACCCAGGTCCCCTCCCTGATTTCAAGGTGCCCCTCCCCCCACACACATACAGTGCCAGTCAATCAGCAAACCAAATCCTGGAGCAGAAACTCCATTGTGTTTGGCATAGGCCTACCTAACCTAGTCACAACATGCTTGCTTTCCTTGGGTGTCTGGCCTTAGGCTTGTGGTAAATGACTGATTTCCAAAGCAGCCCCTGTGCTTCTCAAGGGATGCTCTATTGTTTTCTTGTTTTCTCCACAGAATCTCAATGTGCTGGTAGTCATCCTTCATAAATGCCTGCTTGTGAGTAGCTCTTTGTTAGCCTGGAGCTGGGGGTGGGGTAGGGTGACCCCTAGAAAATGTGTGCATGTGAATACAAATAATATTTATTGAGCCCCTGCTGGGTGCAAGTTCCTGTGGGCACAGAGCTGAGCATGCTTGTTTCTCATCTAAAGGAGCGCAAAGGCAAGCACGTGTGAGACCACACACACACACACACACACACACACACACACACACACGATAGAAACAAAGACAGAAAGTGGTCGCAGTAGTAGGGGCTGGAGCTGGGGACAGATGCTATGTGTTCCTCTGTCTGGCTGCCTCTCTCTCTCGAGGATTCCCTCCGTGAGCTTCACCGTCCGTACCAGCCAGATCCATGCCTGCGAGACAGTGCTGTCTTTCTGGCTGTTCAGGCAGCTCACTGTCTCCCCAGGGTGGAGCTGAGGTGATGCTGTCTTCCATGGCAGAGAGAGGAGGGGGACAAGACAGTGGGGAAGAGAATTCTGTGGAAGCAGAAGAAACTTTTATTTCCTTCTTAGTCCCCTAATATTGACAGGGTCTCAGACACAGGAGTTTCTTGGGACCTCAGCAGCTCGAGTACATGAAGCCCCCGAATTCAGGCCCAGATGCAGCTCTAGAGTAGACAAGAAAAGCAGAATTTAGCCATGTGATTCCCACAGTCACCCAGCCCCCTGCTCTTCTCTCTAGGACTGAGCCTGCCTGGTGGGCTCCTTCTTCTAGGTACAGCTGAAGCAGGTCTTCTCAGGTTGGCTCTGATGTCTGCTCTTGTAGCAAGAATGCCAGCATTACACCACGTGTCCTGGCACAAGTCACCCTGGCCAAGATGGCCAACGAAAGCAGGCAGGAAGGGCAGTTCACATGAGAGGGGAGGAACCACCTGAACTACTTGCTTATCTGTTTCAATCTGGAGTCATTATATAATTCAGTACTTAACAGGTATTAGCTGAGGCTAACTGAATTCACTCTCAGAGAAAAACACTGGATATAGTTCACCAGACCAGATTCAAATAGCACACAGTAGGCGGATACCAAATTAATTTTTTCTTTCCTCCTTTCCTTTCCTCTCCCCATCCATCCCCTATTTTCCCTCCCTCCCTCCCTCTTCTCTCCTTTCCTCCCTATTCTCCCTCTCCTTCTCCTCCCTCTCCCTTTCCCTCTCCTTCTCCCCCTACACCCCATCTCTCTCTCCATTTGCACATCCTGGGGTTTGAACTCAACATCTGGGCACTGTCCCTGAGCTTTTGCCCATAGTTAATACTCTACCACTTGAGCCACAGATCTTCTAGCATTTTTGGTAGTTTATTGAAGATAAGACTCTTACAGACTTTCCTTTCCAGCCTGACTTCAAACCTTGATCCTCAGATCTCAACCTCCTGAGTAGCTAGGATTACAGGCATGATCCGCTAGTGCTTGGCTTTGATGCTCAGGTTATTTTTGAGGTAGACTTATGTATTTTTGTTGCCATCCTGGATCATAATTTCCTATTTATGCCTTCCATATATATGGGATGACTAGAATGCCTGGCCTTTTCTTTTCTTGTTTTTTTCTTTTTTTGCCAGTCCTGGGCTTGGGCTCAGGGCTTGAGCACTGTCCTTGGACTTTCTCAAGGCTTAGCACTCTACCACTTGAGCCTCAGCACCACTTCCAGCTTTTTTTTTTTTTCTTCAATATATGTGGTACCGAGGAATCAAACTCGGGTCTTCATGCATGCTAGGCAAGCACTCTACCACTAGGCCAAACTCCCCATCCCACCGGCCTTTTCTTTTGAGGTGGGGTTTTGAGAATGTTTTTGCCCAAGCTGGCCTGGAACTGAGACCCTCCCAAACTTCCTTGGAGAAGGTATCAGTTTCTTCTCGTCTTTCCTTCGTTCTTTCCTTTCCTTTCTTTCTCTCTTTGTTTCTTTCATCTGAGACAGGGACTCAGACATGGTATCTGACGGTTTTGCTCATTAGCTGGTGCTCTACCACCTGGGCCACGCCTCTCTGAGGTATGACTAACTCTGTTCATGTTTGGTCCATGTCTTTTCTCTCGCTATCTTCTTATTTTGTCCAATAATTCTTTTATATATTCTGGGAAATTCTGTGCTTACATGTATCAGGGTCAAAATTACAACATTCAAAACTTTCTTAGGCTTTGTTTATGAATTGCTCAAAGTCTGCTTCTGAGGACAGAGGATTTACACATTGTGGTTGCTTCAGTGTATTCTCTTCTAAGTATTTATTTATCTTGTGGCATTTCTCTATTTCTTTCTCTTTTACTCTCCCTAGAGTCTTCCGTTTTGGAGAATTCACTTTGTGGGGAGCACACTGTTCTGGTGCAAAGAAAGACTTCCAGTTAGGTTTGGAGTCAAATTGAATCCTCCCTCACCCACAGCCTGCCACTCTACCCATGAGCCATTCTGTGCAAGACTGTTGAGGACCCGTCTGACCTCAGCCCAGAAGATTTTGGCTTTCCTTGCGTGACCCGTGCTCAGTGGTGAGGGAACCAGTGGGAAGTGCTGGGCTTTTCCCCATAGCTTCATGAACTTCTGGAACTGGCCTAGGTTTGGTTGGTGGACCCCAGGACTCTGCCTCTTTTCCTCCCCCATCTGGCTGCCCTCGGCTCTGGGGATATCCGGGTGTAATAGTTGGGGTCATGGATGGAGTCGGTATGCTGGGTGTTGGAGGTGTCTGCCGTTGGTGTAGGACAAGCGAGCACACCCGGGGAGTACTGTGTGGCCTGGTCCTCTGGAAAGGTTCTGGAAGGCTGACATGGGATTCAGTCAATCAGAATGGGACTTGCTCCCATTCTGGAGACAGATCAGCACAGGTGTTCTGTGTGCTGGGATTGTGGGGTTTGGATGTCTCATTAAAACAGTGCATCCACATGCACTGGTAGGAAAGGACACACATTCCTCAGCCTGAGTACCTTTATGTTTTCCCCAGGTGACATTTCGCAGCATCATAGCTCACTCGTGCAGCAAGGAAGTTCAGATTGACCTCACCCAATGCTTCAATCCCCATTTCCCAGTTTTACTGCTTTCTCTGGGTAACAGAGTTCCAGACAGGTCACCTGTCTTGCCCCTGTCTCCCTCCCCAGGTTTGTTTTTCTAGATTGCCTTTGTGACATGCACATGCTCATTGCTCTTGTATTGCAAGTAGATGGGTGCCAAAGCAGGGGCCCAGAAGCAGGCTGCCAGGTTCACATCTGCTTTTCTAGTCGCCAGTTGTATGGCTTTGGCAACTCACTTTGCTCTTGCCTACTTTCTCCTGTAAGCCAGGGAGTTAAACAGTGTTTGCCCTGCCTGGGCTTGTTAGGATTCAATCAAATAACACTCGTAGAGCCTTAGCATCGTGCTTGGTGAATAAGAAGGGCCGTGGAAGTTAGCCGTGCCCCCTCTCCACTTGATGCTAGCGTTGGGCCTTGCCTTATTTAGTCATACCTCATGGCTCTGGTGAACAATCATCAAGTATCCTATTATCAGTTAAATGCTCACTTCTACTCTGGAAATTGAGAATTGTGAACAGGTGTAAAAGTGTTTTTTGCCTCCAGAACTTATATAGTTGAGGAAGCATACCAGGCATTCATGTATCCAGATAGCTCCCTGTACAAGGTAATGAGGGTAAACACAAACGAGTCGTCAGACCACAGGAACTCCCACAGTTTAGAGGAGAGAGAGGGAGAGCGAGCAGGTTTGAATCTATGGGATGTGGCACCACTTCAGGGACTTAGAATGGATCCTGAAAGATGGAGCTGTGACTCTTTGCTCCCCACAAGCCCATGAGAGAAATGAAATTCAGAAGAAAAGGTTGTCTAGTTATGCCCAAGCCCTCGTGTCCTTCTCACTGATAAGGGACAAAGAATGGAGCAAGGAGTGATTTTATAGTAAGGCTCGGAAAGGATGAAGAATATGGCCCCCAGAACAGAGGTCAAAATGAGGGGGGCATTTCAGGGCAGAGAATGGGAATGCAATTCTCACAAGAAACCATTTTCTATGAGTGAATTATATCTTTCTGCTCTGGCTACACCAAGTTAATATCCTGATATAATGTGTAATTTCTACTGAAATCAAGGCACAAATGGTTGGTCACCTGTTGAGGATACAGCTTCAACGAGGGCAAGGCAGAGCTAGAAGTGTTCGTGTTTGCGTTCCTGTCTGGTAGCATGAGGCAAACCCTAGATTTCTGTGTGAAACAGCTCTGGCCCAGCACCTCATGTGACCAGCGCTGTACCCTCCCAGCCCTGGCAGGGTTCCAAGGTCTGGTCTCAACAGCCATGGGACTTGGTGCCCGGGCCTGGGAAGAGCCCATTGTTTTCTTGCATTACCACTGGCTTGTGTGGCTGCTGGCTAGTGGGTTTGTTCATTTTTTTCCCTTGTCTCATGGAGACTGCTCTGAGCCTTGTATTCAGCCACAGCTGGGCGGTTGGCACTTGCCCAACCTTGCCCCAGTCTATAGAATTCTCAGAGATACCCATGGAAGACTGCTGGCTGTGTATGTGCATGTGTGCGTGCGTTCGTGCCTGTGGGGATGAAGAAGAAAGGAAGGTAGTAAGCTTCCTTTACTGGCATGCATTCCAGGTTGAGAGATTGATGCTTAGCAGCCTGGACACCAGCATGAGGATTGGGTATGCTGTGGTCATGAGTTCTAAGCATGTGTCCTCATCTCAGGGCCACTTAAGTAAATGTTGTGCCACTTGAGCCACACTCCTTTGTCTTTCCACTCCTCCCCTCCCAGATAGTCTCTTGCTTTTGCCTGGATGTTGACCTTCCCAGACAGTCATCAGCACAGGCACTACATATTTGTCACTATATCTTTTTTTGCCAGTCCTAGAGCTTGAACTCAGTGCCTGAGCCCTGTCCTTGGGCTTTCTCAAAGCTAGCACTCTACCACTTGAGCCACAGCACCACTTCTGGCTTTTTTTGTGTTTGTAATACCAAGGAATCAAACCCAGGGCTCCATGCATGCTAGTCAAGCACTCTACCACTAGGTCACATTTCTGGCCTCATATTATTATTTTTTTAAGGTAGAATCTTTGCCCAGGCTGCCCTAAAAACTGTAAATCTTTCCTTGCCACCTGTGAATGAGTTGGGATTACATAGACTGCCTTTGATGGTCGTTAGTAGCCCAGTGTGATGGACACTAAACAGAAGTGCAGAGCTTGAATGAGTCTGTGTCTTCCCTCTTTTCCCCATTTCTACTCTGGCTGCACCAAGTTAATACCCTGAGCTAATGTATAATATCTACTGAAATCAAGGCACAAATTGTTGGTCACCTGTTGAGGATACAGCTTGAATGAGGGCAAGGCAGAGCTAGAAATCTTCATGTTTGCATTCCTGTCTGGTAGCACGAGGACTGGGGTCATGCAGGATCCATTGCCCCTTCTCAGAATTTCTGGGTGACAGTCCACCTGTAGGCTTAGAAAATGTTCACTACCATCCTTGCCCAACAGTCAAGTAGCCAGCAATATAACTGTGCCAGCCATGAATTACTGAACAGCTTGCCTTGTTCAAAGAACAAAAGTCAAACTTGATGTGCGTAGATGCATGTTCTGGGCTTGGGGTCAGGCACATTCCCGGGGGTACCTGGTGGCCTGCACACTTACTCACATTTTCCTTGGAGTCTAGCCTGCTTCTTGGGCCTCTGTTTAGGGCTTATGATCAAGGTTTGGAGGGTAAAGTCCTAACAGGTGAGATGTGGCCTCATTCTTGAGCTTGTCAGCCCCACTGTTTGCTCCTGAGCCACCCTACGCATACTGGCTTTCACTGGGGGCATTGTGTGATTCCGTAAGGAGTGATGAAAGGAGTGTTTGGTGTCTTAGGAGAACCTGTATCATCACCACCAAAGTCACCATCACCTCGCTAGCCACCTGGCATGGACTATCAGAATTGCAAAGGACCTTAACCACAGGCTGCCCTGTGACTTCCAAGCTTTAGCTTATGACAGAATCACCCGCAGGATTCATTAGAACACAGACTCCTGGGCCCACATAAGACTGAAACTGTAGGTTTGGGGCCCAATAAAGAACATGTTTTATAGTCAAGTTATCACATGATGTCTATGCTTCCGGTCCAGAGAACGTATTTTGAAAACCACAAACCAATTCCTTTGTTCTGCAGGTGGAGGTCTAAGGGAATCAACTCAGTAATGATTTCCATACCATTCTGTTTCAGAGCTGGGCCCCTAGTTCTGAGCCCGGTGCTCCAACCCCGTAATATTCTGGTTATCCTTCTCCTACAGCTGGACTGTGAGGAACTTCCTTGTTGAGAGTGTACTTCCACTCTGGAAAGAGATAGCAGGCACAGCATGAGGCCTGCTGGAGTTCACAGTCCAAATCCTGGCCCAGAAGCAGCTTCTCTCCTGAAGTTTGGTCATTCATCCATTGGCTTATCTAGCAAATACTTAAAACTAAGTGCCATTTATCTGAAAGGAGCCTGCCTGGCACTATAAGGGGCACCCGGGCAGACAAGGCAGCAGCCAAGCTCTGCAGTAGTGGTTTCTCACTTCCTCCCTTCACTTAGAGCCTCTGCTTTCATCCCCTAGTGGGTTTGGAGCCAAGAGGCCTTTCCCCAAGAGGCCTCTGAGACCAGAGGACTCCAGAGCCAGGAATGAACAGTAATCCTTGCTCTGCTCTGACTTGCCAGATGACTTCAGCTAGCTCTTCCTCCTCACTGGACCTCAGCTTCTTCTAGAAAATTCAGTGAGGCAACCAGTGGAGCAATGGTGAACAAGACTCCTTTCTCAACCTATGAATCTAAAACTCTGAGGGTTCTTAAATGGCTTAGAATAGCCTCTGACTTCATTTCTGCTCTCAGGCAATGACTACCTTTCTTGCATGTGGTGCTATGAACCTTCTGAGTGAGAAGGATCTGAGATGCGGAGGCTCCCCTTTGCTCCTCCTGAGGCTGCCAATGGTGTGTTGTCCACATAGGCTCAATTTGCTTTTCTTAGCCTTCTTAGCTGTCTATTGTTTATTTTATCCATAATGAGACTTCAGTGGAGACAGGAAGCATATGGAACTTCATAGAGTAAAGGAGAAGCACAATAATAATGCCACAAATTCATTTCAAGATGATCTTACCAGATTGTGCTCATTTGTCGAGATTTTTTATATTATAACACATCAAAATGTTTCTAAGTCTTAAAAACAAGTGATAATTATATCTCAAGTGGATTTTCCTTTGCTCTGAATAAATATGACCCACATCTACAACAGGGAGGCATATGTTAATCAGCCTGAACAAGCCTCTTAAAATATATAATTTGGTATTATGAAGGTGTTGTACAGAGGGGTTATCATTTCGTAGGTTAGGTGATGAGTACATTTCTCTTTTTGGACAATGTTACCCCCTTTCTATGCTTTCCCTCATTTTCCCCTTCCTGTCCCTGCAAAAAAGTTGCATAGTTCATTTCCCACATAGCATATACTGAGTACCATAACTGATTTGTTCACCCTTCCTCCATTTTTGCACAATTGAAAACATAAAAAGGCTCATGCATGTATGTTTTCAACTTCAGAGTAGAACTGCATTTGATTATCATTATTGTTGTTACTTGTCGGTCATGGGACTTGAACTCTGGGCCTGGGCATTGTCCCTGAGCTCTTCAGCTCAAAGCTACCACCCTACCTCTTGAGCCATAGTGCCACTTCTGGTTTTCTGGTGATTAATCGGAGATAAGGGTCTGGGCTGGCTTTGAACCACAATCTTCAGATCTCAGGCTCCTGAGTAGCTAGGATTACAGGTGTGAGCCACCACACCACCGCTTTTGTTATTATTATTATTTTTTTTGCCATTTCAAAACAAATCAATAGGGTCACTGCCCAACTTTTACTAAATTTGTAACATTCAAAAGGTCCACTGCTTTTACATATTCAGTGTCTTTTGACTTTGGGAGGCAATTTTGCTTAAAAACACATATACCATAAGACTTCAGCATTAGTATCCTTTTCTCAAACCCACCAACTTCTTTCCTCTTATTGAGCTCTGTCATAGAGGATTATACATTTGTAGTTTATCCTTTTCTAGATGCTTGTTGATTTTTTTAGTGTCTGCTCCGAGTGTTTAATTAGCTCCCGGCTCTTGAATCTTTTCATCTCCTGGATAGCAGATCCAACAGGTTCTTTCTGAAATTCCAGAGTTCCTTGCATTTCCTCAAGCAACTCGAAGATCTTTTCATATCCTTGTCCCAACTTCTTAATTTCCTTCCTGGGTTTTGTATTAATGACTCCTTTAGGTCTCCCACACCTCCGTTTATGCACCTCAGCTGATTTAGGTGCTGCTCTCATCTTGCAGTCACCGTTTCCCTTTGCCTTAAGATGGGGTTCACCTTCTCCTTCTGATTGACTGGTTGGAAGGATCCTAGTGTATTTCTTCTTAGGTGGTGATAGAAGAACCCTGACTTCATCAGTTGAATTCACTGCTATTTCATGTCTGGCAGAATTATTATCTGCTGTATCAGCCATAACTTTCTGGAGTTGGAAACCCGGAGAGCACCTCACTTCCAGGTAGACCTTCTTGAGTTTCCGCTTTTGTTATTTTTATACCTTAACATTTGATTCACTTGTTAGAATGTAATTTGGCCTCAGCCTGATATATGACCTCTAAAACTGTGTTCACTTAAGTCATGTATTTTCTTAATCTGGTTAATCTGAGACAAATTGAACAGTATTTGTCAATTACTAAATGAAGAGGAAAGTTGAAATTTGCCTATTGTGTTAAAGTTGTGCTTCATAAGGATTTTTTATTGTATGCTTATTATTACTATAATAATCATAAGCTTTTATTTATTGTTTTGACCCAAAACAACATATGTGAAAATAACAAAAATTAAGCTGAGCGGCAGCGGCTCACACCTGTAATCCTAACTACTCAGGAAGCTGAGATCTGAGGGTTGCAGTTGAAAGCCAGCTCAGGCAGCAAAGTCTGTGAGACTCTTATTTCTAGTTAACCACCAAAAAGCTGGAAGTGGAACTATGGCTCAAGCCTTGAGCAAAAAGCTCAGGGATAGTACCAGGACAGTACCCATGCCTAAATTCAAGCCCCCCTAAAAAACTGACTATAACATTTTCTGTGGGGTGATTTTGAGATGAGAAGACTGGCAATATGAGAGTGTGAGGAGGTACTTCTGGCTCTGATGCTCAGTATCCGAGGTGGTACAGAGCCTGGGAACCACAAAGAAGAGGAAAGTACTGTAAATTGGCTGGGGACAGGAGATACTTTGTTCCCATTGTTGGGAATGAGATTAAACATGTTCTTTGAGAACTCATTTGTCAGATCTAACATCAGAGCGCTGCATTCTATCCAGTTTACCCAAGGACTTTATAACCACTAAAATCATTGAGTCTTAAGGTTAGAAAAGAAATTTGCTATCTGACTTTGTTACCTGGTACATTGTATATACATTTATTTGTTTATTTGAAATAGGGAGGGAAAGGGAGAAAACAAGATGATTGGGAGGGTTGGGGAGAGGGAATGGGGGACAAAAACATGAGAAGGGTATCAATGTGTAAGAAGCAATCTACCCACTACCTGATGAATGTACCTGTAACCCCTCTATACATTACCCCAACAATAAAAAAAGAAATTTGCTATTATCTGATACTAATAGAGCACCCCAAAAATCAAGTGGAGAGAAGCCTATGAGAGGTCAGCTCTGCATCTCTGGAGTACTGAAGCAGAGGCTGTTGACCTCATACCTGGGGCACTGGCCTGCTGTGTTGGCCTTCATGAGGCCAGTGGACTGGGCCTCCTTCCCTTCTCTCCCACCAACTAAACATTGTCTTTGCCAAAGGTCATGCTTTGGATGGATGAGCTGAAGGACTGGTCCTGGCACTATCAGGATTCTTATTTTTTTTTGTTGTTGTTGTCAGTCTTGGGGCTTGAACTCAGAGCCTGAGCACTGTCCTTGGGCTTTCTCAAGGCTAGCGCTCTAGCACTTGAGCCACGGCACCATTTCCTGCTTTTTTTTCTATGTATGTGGTACCGAGGAAGCCAACCCTGGTCTTCGTGCATGCTAGGCAAGCACTTTTAACACTAGGCCAAATTCCCAGCTCATGCCACAGGATTCTTACCAGCCTTGTGGACTCTGGTCTTGTTCAGGTGAACTGGGTGGTGTGCATGGAATGGCATTAGAATTTTACTTGTATGCTTTGAAAGAAGGACTGATGGAGTTGGTCTGTGGTAGGTTCTTGGATTTGGATTGAGGCCACGCCTGTGATCTAACCTAACCCAATGCATCTTTAGCTCTGTCACCTGACATTGTACCCATGCCACTTCCTTCTAGCCTGACCTGCTGCTTTCATGACCACACTAACAGATGGGAACCAATGCCACAGCAGCCCAGCCCTGCATAATCTGCAGCTTACATTTGGTTTAGGAATGATTTACCTCATATAATTTAAAAACGATACTTAGATTATCTTCCCTAATTTTTCTTTTGGTGAGGCTGAAAACAAATGCTTTTATAGGAGAAGTGACTAGCTTGGAATGTGTTCAGGTTTAGAAATAAACTGGCCCAGGCTTGGGCATTTACTGCAGGTAATCGAGGAGAGCTTTTAGTTCCCATAATCACATCAGTATGTATTTTTATATGTTAATCCTTTTCAACTTTGGCCATTACCTCCATCTCTCACTTGCTCATACTCTGTCCCTATCAGGAATTCAGTGACCTCCTAGAGCCCCAGCCTAGAGCCTTCCTTCTAAATCTCTCTCTACCCAGGCCTGTCTGTCTCCGAGTGACACTAACTGAAGCAGAATTCCTTACCTTCAGTCAGTTCTTTGTGTCTTACTCTATCTGAAGGAGACCTTTGCTGTGTGCACAAGTGTGTCTGTGTGTCCTGAATGTGGCTATTCACATACCTCTTGATGTCACGCCAAACTTGTACCAACCCCTCTAACTCATGACAAGTTGAGAGCAGTCTGAGTCACTTGGCTTGTCCTACTTGGAAAGTAGGAAGGGAGTTTCCTTGGTGAGGGTGTGAATGAGTTTCTCAGTTAGACTTCCTGTCTGTTGCCCCCACCCAATGGGCCAACTGGGCTCACTCTTGGGTCCCTCCTGGGAAGAAGAAGCCCACTGGTGGAGAGGGAGAGGGACAGGTCACCTGAGACCCAATTGTGCATGTTTCTGCTTGGTTTCTTTTCTGTCCTTCCTTCTGAAAGGCTCTAACTTAACCATGGGCAGGATCTTGCAGCTAACTTGTGTGCTGACTGTCTTCAGGCCGTCCATCGCCATTCCCACCCAACAGCCTTCCTGCCTGACCTGTGTTCAGCAAGAGGACAATTCCTGAGTGAGTTCTCTTTCTATTTGTCTATTCCTGGGACAGTGGGCTCATTGAGGGGCTGTATGAATGAGGACAGCTTGGTGGTAGTCTCCCATTTTGGCTGACATTTAATCTAGTGAAAGAGTGTCTGTCTTTTGGGGAGGGGCTACCTCAGCACCTGTGAGCTTGGCCTGAGACAACACAGCTCCGAAGGGCCACCTTCACCCACCCTCCTGACCTGGGAAATCCTATAAGCTGCCCTAATTACCTGCTGGGAGAGAAAGCCACATTGATTCCCAGCGGGTGCTGCAGCTAGCTCCAGGAAGGAGGGGGCTGGGAGAGGTGGATGGGATTAACCCTACACCTGTTACCATCCTGTGGTAGTGAAAAGCTCCAGAGTTCTTCCAGGCCTGCTCTGGGCATTCATCTCTGGGATGCAAGGCAGGCAGGTTTCTCTCTCTCTCTCTCTCTCTCTCTCTCTCTCTCTCTCTCTCTCTCTCTCTCTCTCTCTCTCTCTCTCTAATTCTATCTCTATCTCTGTGTCTGTCTGTCTGTCTGTCTGTCTCTCACAGAACAGGGTATGGACGCATTACTTAGCTCCAGGTCCTTGAATTGGTTTCCGTGAGGTTCCTTCCCAACCTGGCTAGACTGGAGTGGCTCAGTCCCCAGGGAGCCCTTGCTCCACACTGGGTGGCCGACAGCCACTCTTCAGACCCACCTCCTGCAGGGAAGCTGTGAACCATGTACAAGGCTTGTCATCAATGCAGCAAACATTGGTGAAATGCACTTTACTAGTAGTATTCTGTATGGCCTCACGCTTTATGATGTCTGGTGTTATTTTACCCATGAAATGGCTTCTCCTGAGCCTCCTAAAAGCATAGCCAGGTCCTCTGACAGGGAGCTCTAACCAGGAACCCTGGGACTTGGCTCAGTCAGAGGATACAGGATGGAGCTGTTCTCAGTCTGTCTGATTCTAGCAGCAGTGCTCTGTCACTGCCAGAGTTCCACTATTCATGAAGAGACTGGTAGGCCAGTGCGCCAAACATTTCTGAGTTTGTATTGGGGATGCTTAGTCTGTATATATCATGAGTCTGTCTCAAATCACCCTGCCTCCCTGCCTCTCTGCTTGTGATGAGAATAAAAAGACATAGTCTTTGCTCTCTAGGACTGTCAGTTGGAAGAATGAACTGCAGAGACTGAGAAGATCTCTAAGAGGACAGTAGAGGAGGGAAGGTGAAACTCAGACAGATAGAAAGCCACCTGAGCCCACTCGGATAGGACTTTAGTGAAGGAGTGGACAGGGGAAGGCCAGTTCTGAGAGAAGAAGGTCACAGAAGCTGGAAAACACCCAGAAGAGATGCAGAGATGTGTGTGCGCACACATGCATGGGTGTGAAACGGTTAAACACATACAAAAATAGATGGCTTTTAAGGATCACCAATGTACACAATGCTTAAGTTTAAAAATGGTAATTCAGTGGATTGAAATTCTTTTTCTTTTTGGGTAGGTGGTGGGGTTTGAACTTGGAGCTTGGGCTCTGTCTCTGAACTCTCTTGCTCCAGGCTAGCACTCTACTACTGTGAGCCACAGCTCTACTTCCAGTTTTCTGGTGGTTAACTAAAAATAAGAGTTTCACTGGCTCTTAAGAGCCAGACTGCTCAGGCTGGCTTTGAACCTCCATCCTCAGATTTCAGCCTCTTGAGTAGCTAGGGTCACAGACCTAAGCCACTGGTACCTCGCGTGGAGTGAAATTCTTATTGTTCATTTTAATTCCCAATTTAAAGTAAGTGTGCTATCCAATGAGGTTGTCAGAGCCCTGTGTTGTGCAGCCCCCCTTCAGCTCTAGTTCTGAAACATCTCCATCATCAGGACACATTTCACTCCTACTGAACAAGCATTGCACATGCTGGCTCTCCTGGGATCCCAGTGGTGACCACTGATGTTCCTCTTGTGTGCAGAGAGGAGCCCGTTCTGGGCATTTCAAAGGAAAGAAATCCTATAACATGTGGACCTTTGTGTTTGGCTTCTCTTCATTTTCTCTTGCTGTGTTCACTCACACTGCTGCAGGCATTGCCACTTCCTTTTTTTTCTCCCTGAATAATATTCTAATATGTGTTTACAGCAAGTTTGGTTCCCCATTCTCCTGTTTATGAACTATTATGCTATTGTCAGTACTGCTGCTGCCCTCATGAGTGCCCATGTGTTTGCTTGCCTGCTTGTGGGTGAAATTGAGGGCCACCCAGTGATTCTGCGTTCCTGCTGTTCTGTCTTCTGCAGTGGCTGTGCCATTTTAGATTCTTACCAGCCTCACACAGGATTCTAGCATCTCCATATCCTTCTCTGTACTGCTCAAATCCCACTCATTCTTCTCTGGTTCTTCACTGTAGACTCAAAGAGCAAATACTTTTTGAAGGGGCCGGGAGTTTGGCCTAGAGGTTAAAGTGCTTGCCTAGCATGCATGAAGACCCGGGTTCGATTCGTTGGTACCACATACATAGATAAAAGCCAGAGTGGTGCTGAGGCTCAAGTGGTAGAGCTCTAGCCTTGAGAAAGTCCAAGGAGAGTGCTCAGGCCCTGAGCTCAAGCCCAGGACTGGCAAAAAAAAAATACTTTTTGAAAACAGGGCCTTTGGTTCACTCACCTCAGGCCAAGAGACTACTACCTCTCACTCTGTCATCCCATTTCTTACACTAGCTCTGCCATCAGTCAATTTCATGTCCTCTCTAGAGTAGGGAAACCCTGGGCAGATTCTGTCCTCTGTACCACCCATTCCTGCTTTCCTGGCCAGTCTTAGGCCTGTTAACTAGTCTCTTGAACTAGCTGTTCAACCTTTCCTGTGTTTTCTATGACTCTGTATCCAGTACTGGAAGACCATGATAGGAACCTATAGGACAGCATAGACTTCTGACCCTGCTGTGTAGACAGAATCACCTGCGAAGGCACCCCAAAATGGTAAGTGCCTTTAGGAGGCCCTCCTTGGATGGTATATTGCTTTTCTAGGGCCACTATAACCAGGCATCATTGACAGGGTATGGCTTAAACAATAAATACTCCTTCCCAGTCCTAGAGGCTGAAGTGCGTGATTAAGGATGGTTTCTCCTGAGGACCATCTCCATGGCTGTAGATGGCTGTGATCTTCCTATGTCTTCATAGTCTTCTCTCTGGCTGACTGTGTTTTCATCAGTTCTTTTAGTAAGGACACCAGTCATATTGGACTGCAGTCTACTTGTATAATGTCAAAGTGCCTCTATTACCTTTTTTGAGACCCTGTCACCAAATATCCACATTGCAAGATCCTAAGGATTAACATGAGAATCTTAGGAGGACCTAATTCAGGCTGTAACAGGTGGCTAGAATAGCAGGGATAGATAATGGCGAGGACAGAAGGCCTTGTGGGATCTTTTAGGCAAATACAGAGCAAGTGAAGTGGGAAGAGAACAATAATGGCAGTGAAGCGGGCACTGGGGGCTTTGGGGAAGAGGGAGGAGAAGCTCCATCCAAGATCAATAATTTATTCCTGGGTACCAGGCAGGAGGGCGTTGCCATGGCAACAAGCTGGCCTGGTAGCTCCCTTTCAGAGCTCTCTCCTTGCTTGGTTCTGCTCCTTTCTCCCCTTACTTGCTTTTGCTTTCTGTTTGATCTCTCCCTGTCTCCTCATTTTCCTTGTGTGTCTCCAGAGTCTGAAGTGAGCTTGCTTGTGTCCCCTTCACCGTGCATACTCAGTGCAGGGATTCTGGGATAGCCCCCTCACCCCCAAAGCGTATAGCAGTTTCTTTCCCAACGGGGCCATGACCCTAACTCTCTTTCTGGGAAGTCCCAAGTGAAAAGTTCTCTCACTTTGCTTCAGCTCAAGAACACAGGGTGTTTCTTTTCCTAAAGCCTTTCTGGTGACCTCTCCTAGGAACTTGCCTGTTACTGAGGTTTGGCTGTGCTGTGTCAGATACTCACAGGCTCAAGCAGTGCTTCATCTCTTACCCTGCAACTGTACCCATTGCCCACAATGGTTGATCCTTCATTCCTTCCTTCTGGCCTCCATGGGTAGAAAGGTGCTAGCAGCATTCAGCTAACCAGGAAGTCTATATGACCCCCACCATGCTGTGGTAAGCACCCCAGCAGGGGTTCTGTCCTTAGTGTGAGGGCTCCAGTAAATATCTGTGCCGTGTTGTGGAATAAAACTGAAATGTCAGGAGCAAGCTGCTTCTTGAGTGTCTCTCCCAGGATTTCCCAGGGACTCGGGCGTGGGCCCAACAGTTGCACTGATTGAGGCCATTGAATTCTTAAAGTTATTTTTCATGTACATTAAAACTCACTGTTCCCTTGACTCACTGGCTGTCACAACTAACAAAGGATCCAGGCTATAATAACCATTGAAGACTTAATGTTATTAGCCTTGTAATTGTTGCTAAGGGTCTTGTCTTGTCTCAGACTTGGTAAACCTCTATGCACAAGATTAGGAAAACATACCCTTAAGCTGCAGGCTGCCAGGGGAGCGGGATAGCTGCAGATCAGCCTCAGCCACCTGCCTGGTGTGTTCATTGCCTGATAAAGCCTCCAGCCAGGGCATACAGTTTTGCACAGAGAGCATCTGTGAACATCCTTGGAGTCTGGGAAGAAAAGGGGACACAGCAGAGGAGCAAGGCAGTGAGCAGCTGCAGGCAGAGAAAAGAGCCTTATCCCCAGCAAGAGAAGCTCCTTCCATACTCTTCTCAGCCCACAAGTCCACTCCCTGAATGTACAGAAGACATGGTAGTGGGGCTGTAATCTGATAGCCACAAAGCTGTAGGCAGTGATTAGGGTGGACAAGAACACCAGCTATATTAGAAATGTCTTTCCTTGACTTATGGCAAGAACTCTTGGATTAGTCAGCTTTTCTAGTTGTTGTGACACAATGCCTGCATAACAACTCAAAGGAGGAAGGATTTATTTGGGCTCTGTCAGAACACAATCAGAGGGTTTCCTCCATCTACCTAGGAAAGTATGGCAGAACAGCTTACAGAGAGTGTAACAAGAAGGGGCTGGGGACAAGTTACCCCTGGTGACCTGCCTCCTCCAGCCACCTCCAGGATTTTCCAGAACCTCCCTAAACAGTGCCACTACTAGCTGGGGACAAACAATTCAATATGTGAGTTGGATGGGGGGACTCAGGGAAGGGAAAGACCCTGGTAGAGGGCATTTCATATCCAAAGTGTAATATTCTCTCCTTAGGGCTTCTTTTCTATGTTACTTCTATGAGTGGTGAAGTTACCAGAGCAGCTGACCTGCTTGTGGCTGGCCTATGAGACAGTGTTCCCCACAACACCCTCTTTGCTCTGTTATTTGTGAGAGTGTCAGTCTTGGTATCCGTGAGAACTGCCATCCAGAGCCAGCAGCTGCCATCTTGCCCATTCTAGACCCAGCCCACTATAAACCAGCATGGAAACTCAGGCGTTTGTTTTCTTTTCCTTCCTTCCTTCCCCCATTAGTAGCAAAATATGTAATTTACCATTTTAGCCATTTTGAAGTACACAATTCAGTGACCTGTGGTGATTTCATATATTGTTCAGCCATCACCACGATTAAGTTTCCTGCAAAGGGAACTCCCTATCAGTTAAATGACCTCTCCTGTTCTCCCTTCTTAGCCTCTGGCAAGCTCTGTCTCTGTGGACTTGGCTGCTGTGGGTGTTTCCTAGGAATGAATTCATACAGTGCATGGTCTTTTCTCTTACAAGATTTTTGGAGTTGGGGCATGTGATTGCAGATATCAGCACTTCATTCTTCTCTTTTTAAACTAAATTTTAAAAATTCTCTTTAAGTAGATGCCCAAAGGGATTTCAACTCAACATGATGGTTTATGGGTACCATGCATTTTAATCATTTTCCCCATCTCTCCCCCAATGCCATCCCCTCAAGTGACCAGGTTCCATTCTCACATATGTGCAATGAATATTACGACTGTATTTGCTTCCTCTTCCCCTCTCCATTCATCTGCCCTCTTCCCCTTGACCTCCCACCTCCCAACAGCTTCCTGGTGTTTATTTTGTTAATCTATAAATCAGTTAGTTGTTTGGAAGAGTTGTATCAATGCATTCCTGCCATGCAAATATCAGATTCAGTCAATGCATTTATGTATGTATGCATATGACTCTGTATATGTTCCATAGATGTTTATAGTTTAGGTCAAGCATCTCTGTATGAGAGAAAATATGTGTTCTTTGTAGCTCTAAGCCTGACTTACTTCACTTAACATGATTTTACCAGGTTTGTCCATTTCTCTGAAAATGACATAGCATGTTTCCTGGTAGATGAGTAAAATTCCATTGAGTGTGTATGTGTGTGTTCAACTGTAATATTCTCTCTGCAGAGCTCCTTTTCCATAAGTTACTGTAATAATAGATACATATATATCATTTTCTCGATCGATTCATCCATTGTAGGGCATCTGGGCTGTTTTTATAATTTGGCTATGATACATCGTGCTGCAGCGAACATAGGTATGCAAGTATCTTTTTTACTGTATCATAGTTTGTAATCTTTTGAATACATGCCCAGGAGTGGACCACTGTAGCATTGTTTCTATGGCCATTTCTATGACTTAATGGTATTCCTCCGTGTGTATATACTACAGTTTATTGTATATACAATACAGATTACTGTGTGTGTATATACTATTGTTTATTCATTCATTATTCATAGAGCTTGTTTCTACCTTCAGGCTATTGTGAAGAGTGCTGCTATGGACATTTGTGTATACACATTTTTGCTTAAACACCTATTTTCAGCTCTTTGGGGTACATACCCTGGAGTGGAATGTCTGGATCATGTGGAAATTCGGTGTTTGACTTATAGGACTGACTGTTCCTCTGTCTTTTGAAGAGAGAGAAAGACAGAGACAGAAAGGGAGAGAGAGGAGAGAGAGACAGAGAGACAGAGAGAGAGAGAGAGAGAGAGAAAGAGAGAGAGAGAGAGAGAGAGAGAGAGAGAGAGAGAGAGAGAGAGAGAGAGAGAGAGAGAGAGAGGGAGGGGCAGGCGCACGCACACGCACACACACACACATACACACACACAGAGCTCAGCCTGTCCCCTATGTCCGCCCCAGCCTCAAGACAGAACAGCACAGGTGGGCTCAGCAAGGGAGTCCAGTGGAGACAATGGAGCGACTTCTCACGGCTTTTCTGATACTATCAGGTTTTACTTACCCACATGCGTGCTGCTCCACTCGAGGGCTGCATACTTATTCCATTATTGAAGGCAGAACTGTGTTTCATCTTCCTTAGGAGCCACCCTCAGAGCTCTTTCCCAACAATTCTTTGCCTTTGACACTAAATAGCATCCCTAACCACCTCACCCTCCATCTCTCCCATTCTAGCAACATAAGAGGGGAAAAGTCACATTTTCCCTGAAAGGATAAAAATATGCCACCCTGGGGGAGGGGAATCAAAAGGCATGCTGCAGGTTTTGAAAGCAGTGCGAACAGAAGAGCTGAAGAAATGCTTCGGGCATTGTGGGAGTATGTAGATGGCCTCCCGAAGGGATCTCTTTGAAGGAGACAGTTCTCATTTAAGTGTATAAATTCTGGTGTATTCACTTAACGCATCTGTCAGAAAGCTTTATAGGCATGCTGATGAATAGTGATTGAATTAGGAACACCTTCAGGAAATCAAGGAAAGATTAATTTAAGAGTTTTAAGGAAATGAAGTCTCAAATATAACCTGGAAATGTGATTGGATGGTTTCCACAAGATAGTATTCCTGAGCTGCCAGGAAGAGCAGCATCCATCCCGCAGGGTTAGAACATGTATTCCCATCTTCCTAAAGCAAGAAGCGCTTAGGTGGCCTGGCTAGGAAGGGAACCTTGTGGAAAACACTGCTTTTTTTCTTGCTGTCCATCTTTGGGGAGTAATATGAGGAAGAGCAGGTGGAGCCTTAGGATTTAAGTTAAAAAAATTTTTTTTTTTTTAGTTATTGGCTTGAACTCAAGGACTGGGCACTGTCCCTGAGCTTTTTTGTTCAAGGCTAGTACTTTACCACGTCATGTATACACATTTGCGCCACTTCTGGTTTTCTGGTGGTTAATTATACCTACGAGTCTCATGGTCTTTCTTACCCAGGCTGGCTCTGAACCATGATCCTCAGATCTCAGCCTCCTGAATAGCTGGGATTATTGGTGTGAGCCACTAGTCCCTGGAAAACTTTAAAAATTTTAAATCACAGGTCAATTGGACCTAAAGCTCAGTGCCTCTCTTTAGATGGGAAATATTTTAGTCAGCTTTGGAAGTCTGACAAAAATGCTGAGGGCAAAGTACCTAGGTCAAAATACCAGGTATCTGTGGCTCAGTTTTGTGGTGAGTTTCCTCCTTATTCAAAACACCAAAGTCATGGGTGTGGAAGTAAAGTAGTCTATAGATTTGTCCTGGAGAGAAGGTTATGGCTGGAGAGGTTTTGCCTGATTCTTAGGAAATTTCACAGGCACATGGAAGCCTGGTGACACTGTCCCCATTTTGCAACCAGGTCTGAAAGTGGATGACAAGGTCAGGGGAATTTCAGAGCCAAGAATAGATCCCCGTCCTCCATCACCACAGTAACTCACTCCAAGGTTTGAAGAATATCACCCTGGGGGACACAGTGCCTCTGACAACTCTTTCCTCCTTTGTCTCATTTATCCCAGCAATCAGTTATTTGGGGTCAAATATTGATGGTTTTGACTGCAAAGTTGGGAAAGATACTGCTGCTTTCAAAATGTTTTTCCCTGTTAGTGTGAATATATGTATGTTATGGGTAGATGGGTGGATGGGTAGAAAGATAGATTTTAGCCCTTTTAAGGTTAATAGCAAGGAGCCATTGGGGATATCCACAGTGTTGTATAGCTATCACTACTCTGTTTTTAAAAAATGTTTTCTTTAATTAAAAAAATAAAAAAATGTTTTCATTTCCTCAAATAGAATTCTGTATTCAGTAAGCAACAATTCCCCCTTCCTTGCCTCTCACAGCCTTAGTAAATTCTGACCCATTCTCTGCCCATTCTATTTCATGTAAGTAGAATTATGCTTTCCCCTTTCTTTCACTTAACATAGTGCTCTTAAAGTCCATCCATATTGTGGCATGCACTATAATTTCATTCCTTTTACAACTGAATAATACTCCAGCATTATGAATAGACGCATTCTGTTATCCACCACCTTTGGACTATTAAACTGCAACGAGCATTGATGTGTAAGTATCTTGAGTCCTGGTTTTCACTTCTTTCACTCGGTGGTAAGGTTTCCGGATCATAGAGTAATGTTATGCTTAACTTGCTGAAGAACTACCCAAATCTTTTTCTACCAAGCCTGCTCCATTTTTACATTCCCAGCATCAGGGTAGGAGATTCTGTTTTCTCTACAGCCTCGCCGACACTTGTTATTTTCTATCTTTCTGGTTTTAGCCATCCTAGTACATATAAAGTGATATCTCATTGTGGTTTTTATTTGCATTTCTCAGTAATGAGGGATATTAGACATTTTTTGTGGCCATGTGTATATCTTATATGTGTATAATCAAGTTTAAGCTTTTATTGGGGTGGGGGGGGTGTGCTGATTCTGGAACTTGAACTCAGGTCCTGGACACTGTCTCTGAGCTTTTGTGCTCAAGGAAGTGTTCTGTTTCTGTGTCTCTCTGTGTGTGTCTCTGTCTCTCTCTCCGTGTCTCTCTCTGTCTCTGTCTCTCTCTGTCCCCCCCCCCCCATCTTTCAGTTTTGGAGCTTGAATTCTGGGCCTGGGTGCTGTCCCTGAGCTCTTGAGCTCAAGGCTACCACCATACCCCTTGAACCACAGCGCCACTTCTGGTTTTCTAGTGGCTAATTGGAGATAAGAGTCTCATAGATTTTAGTGCCACGATCCTCAGTTCTCAGCCTCCTAAGTAGCTAGGATTATAGGCATGAGCCACTGTACCCAGCTAGGAAGTGCTCTATCTCGTGAGCCATAGCTCCACTTCTGTAGGTTTTGGTGGTTAAGTAGAGATAGGAGTTTCCAGGATTTTCATGCCCGCACTGGGTTTGAACTATGATTCTCATATCCCAGCTTCTGAAGTAGCTAGGATTACAGGCATGAGTCACTGGCACTTCTTTTTTATTTATTTATTTATTTATTTATTTATTTGTCATCATTGGGCTTGAACTCAGGGCCTGGGCATTGTCCCTTAGCTCTTCGGTTCAAGGTTAACGCTCTACCACTTTGAGCCATAGTGCCACTTCCAGTTTTCTGGTGGTTAATTGGAAATAAGTCTCATGGACTTTTGTGCCTGGGTTGGCTTTGAACCTCAATCCTCAGATCTCAGCCTCCTGAATCTCCTTAATAGCTAGGATTACCAGCATGAGCGTCCAGCGCCCTGCTGTTGGCACTTATTTTTGTTTTGTTTTGTTTTGGTTTTGTGATTGAGCTTTATGAGTTCTTTGTATGGTCTAGGAAGCAGGCCCTTGTGAAATGAGAAATTTACTAATATTTTCTCAATTGTCTTTTTACTTTCTGGGTAATGTCCTACCATGCATAGAAGTGTTTTACATTTTGCTGATGTCCCATTTTTCTATTTTTTTTTCTTTTATCACCATGCTTTGATGTTGTCTCTAAGAATCCATTGCTAAACCCAAGGACATGAAGGTTTACTTTCATTTTATCCTAATAGTTCTGTAGTTTTAAATCATATTCAGATTGTTGGTTCATTTTGACTTATGAATTCATAACGACTTTATTATTTTTTTGTACATTGAAATTCAGCTGCTCCTGTGCTGTGTGTTGAAGAAACTATTTTTTCTTCATTGAGTAGACTAACAGCTGTTGTCAAAGATCAATTGACCTCAGAAGTGTGATGTTATTTGTGGACTTGCAATTCTATTTTGCTGGTTTGTATGTCTGTCTGTCTTAATGTCATTATCACACTGATTTGACTACTATCGCTTGGTAGTAAGTTTTGAAATGAAAAATGTAAATCTTTGTTGTGCTGGAAGATTGCTTTAGCTCTTTGGACCCTTGGCCATTTCATATGAATTTGAATATAGTTATTCTTAAATGTCTTTTTGTGGGCATGGACACTAATTTTTGTGGGGTAGTAGGTAGAGCTGCTAGACCAAAGGTTATACTCCAGGCTCAGCTTTGGTGCTGAATGGACTTCCAGGAGAGGGAGCATGGCACCATGCCTCATGGGATGAATAAGGTTTATTAAGCACATCTAGGGTAAAGGAATTCTAGGAGACCACCAGAAAAGGCACAAAAGTGGAGGCAGCTGGCCTGGGCGTTTGGAGGAACGCAAGTGTGGTGCTGACAAGGAGAGCCTTATCTATCCCCTGTGGTGGCTGGAGCATATTGTGCAGATCAGGAAGCCACGGCAGAGTTCACATGCAGAAGATCCCTCCAGTTTTGTTCTCCACTGGAGAGTTTTGGGTGACAATAGGGAGACCATGGGGCTTCCCACCTTCCCTGGTTTCTACTTGTACACACACACACACACACACACACACACACACACACACACACACACACACACACACAGAGCTATGGTGTACATGACAAGATAGACATGTATTCCCATAAACATACATATTTGTATCAGAACATCACATATGATACCAGCCTATAATGTCAGCCATGTTCACATACTGAAATACCTGCTTGTGTACTAAGACACACAGGTTCCCATGCTAAGGCATATACCTGCAACAAGACAGACACACTGGGATAGATATGTACATGTGCGCACAAGCCAGACAGGTACACAGAGACACTTGGACACACAGCCAGAGCATGCTCACATTCACAGGGGCATGTGGCGGGGATGGAATCTCTCCCCAAGAGACACACCTGCTATACCCTAGACACAGTGACATTCTTACCCAAAGCCAAAGCCACAGACCCCCTGCCACCAATGAGACAGAGACAGAGGCAGGCTCGGATGGGTACCAGCGTGGGGCATGTTTGCTCTGTGAGTTCCTTACACTGTCCTCATAACATACTTCAGAATGACTTGCTTCTTGATGGCCACTGGTGGCCTATGTCCTCCTACATCTCCATCCTGGATGGTCCCACAGGGGGGGTTGTGGCCCCCTTCCCCCACACACACACCTGCACCTCAGTGTAGGGATGAAATACTTGGGACAGGATCCATTGGGAATGCAAGTTCTCCATTGAAATAGCATCCCTCTTCATGCTAGGTAGGAAGACACTCCCAGGGACAGCATTAGGCTTCAGTCCCAGCACAGACTGTTGGCTAATCAATGATTGACTAAAGGACTTCCTCATGTCTCAGCCCACCCTGTCCCCCTTTTGCCTCCAGCCTTTAGCCACAAGGGTCAACTGTCCCTCAAGTAAGGCAGATCTGTTCTGGTGTCTGAGCTGGCAGGTTGGGCCTGGTACAGCAGATCTTGTAGGAGAGGGCTGTGGCCACCAGGGAGGGAGCGGTGGGGAGCATGACTTGTGCCCAGCTGGAGTATGTAAGTGCTCCCCCAGGCATGCCAGCTGCCGCTGCAGCCATTCCCTGTCAGTGCCTGCTTTCTCTGACAATGTGACCTATATTCAGGCTACTGCAGCTCTCTTTCCCACCACATACCTCCTCCCGCACTACTGTCTCCTACTGTGGAGTCAGGCTTCCCCAGAGTGAGAAAAGGACCCTGTCTACAGACAGCTCTGAGAGATAGGCTGCCTCCACAGGGAGAAAGCTAAGGGACCTGCAAAGCATGGCCTCCCACACTCTGCAGAAGGGAGTGAGGAGCAGCTGCCCTCTGGGTCACCCAGCAGGCAGTCACCTGGCTGCCTCATGGCTTTCTCAGAATCCTCTCCTCTGTTGCTCTAATATGGGCCAAGTCTGGGTTCTCTGTTAACTCCTCTACCCAGTTCATCTGGAAGAAGGGCTGTTCCTGCATAGGCAAGACTCCACCCTCATTGGGATGCTTCTGGGTTCTGACTCTTAGGGCTGCTCCCTCCCCTAACTGGTGTGCCCTTCTTTACTGTGCTTTCCTCCACTCAAATGTCATCAGCCATGTTTGTGGGAGGCAAGAGGTACTGCTCATAGCAGCCCTGCAGAGAGCTGTACTGGAGCCAAGGATCCTGATGTTGATGGGGACTTGAATGCAAGCCAGCAATGGCTGTGAAGGGGAGAGGTCACACAGATGAGTCTGACCTGTAGAGCCACATCTGGAGTCATCACTGTGATGCTCTGGCCACCATATCCTTGTGCCTACGTTTTCTTAACAAAACTAGTTTGTGTCCTTTCCAGCAAATTATCCAGGGAAAATATGCAAATTGCCCACAATTTCACTACTGAATGATACTCATTCTATTTGTGTAATCTACTTTTTTCCATTTAATCTTCCATCTTATTAAAAGACTTTCCATTATTTTATCACTTTAATAACTGTATTTCATTGCTTATAATAGTAGGCATTTACGCTATTTTTTCTTTTTCTTTTTTTTAACCACTTAACAAGTGTAGCAGGCACTGTCATTGAATCCTTGTCATTTGAGATGAACTGTGATTATTTCAGTTACACACAAAAAAATTAAGGCACAGAGAGGCTAAGTACCTTGCCCAAGGTAGCACAGTCAGAAAAAGCCAGAGCTGATTTTTAAACCCATGCTCTCTGACTCTAGAACTCTAATTTCTACATTCTGTTGCCTATCAAACCATTGATCTTATCATCATTTTCCCTAGTGATATCTGTGACCAGTGTTTCCATCTTCTGTGTGTGTGTGTGTGTGCGCGTGCATGCTTGTCCTGGGTCAGGAACTTATTGGAGGTAAAAGTCTCATAGATTTTCCTGTACAGGCTGGCTTTGAATCTCAAACCCCAGATTTCAGCCTCCTGTGTAGCTGGGATTATAGGTATGAGCCACCTGTGTCCACCTTGTTTCCATCTTTTTAAATCATTATAAAAATAATTAGTCCTGTGTATGTCTGTCTTGTTATTAGCAATACAAATATAACAATACTTGTATACAGCTGAACAATACAGTGTAACAACTATTTACATAGCATTGGCTTTGTACGAGTTGTTACAAGGAAGATTGTGTCTGCAAATACAGCACCATTTTCTGTAGGAGATCTGAGCATCCATGGATTTCAGAGTCCTCAGAGGGTCCTAGAGCCCAACCACGTGTCCCCCACCTGCCACCGGTTCTGAGGGTTGCTTCTGTTCTGATGAACTTTAATGTGACTTACTTATTCTCATCATCCTTATTACTTTTTTTTTTTGCCAGTCCTGGGGCTTGAACTCAAGGCCTGGGCACTGTCCTTGGACACTTTTTGCTCAAGGCTAGTGCTCTGCCTCTTGAGGCATAATGCCACTTCCGGCTTTTTCTGTGTTCATGGTACCAAGGAATCGAATCCAGGGCTTCGTGCATGCTAGGCAAGTAGTCTACCACTAGGCCACGTTCTCAGCCCCATCCTTACTTATTTAAGACCTGCTTTTGAGAAATGCAATTTGTGGAGGAGAGGGCATGATACATTTTAAGACTTCAGTGTTCTTCCTGACTCTTCTGTGAATGGCTACAGAGCTCTGCTGGAGAAGGGCAGGAAAGCTGGATGTGTTTCCCCAAGAAGAATAGTCGATGTAGCAAGTGGAAGTCACTTTGCGAGGGGCCACCACAGGGATTTGGGCCAGCAGATGTGGGTAGTTGGAGAGACAGCCACACTTGGGCCTGTGATGAGAAGTAAGGGAGAGGTTTTTCCCCGGCCCTCAAACATCAGCACACTAGGGCTGAAGCCAAGGAGAGCGGTTGTCCTGTGCAGAGCAGTTACGCAACCTTGGACAGGACAAGGTTATACTACCCCTGGCTTGAGTTTGTGTAGGACGCACCTATGGGGGAGAGCCAATACCCCTCCCCCAACACACTGTGTCCCCTTACCAAATTTACATCTCCGAATCATTCCTGGGGGTCTGTTCCCCACCTTCCTCTGCCTTGGGGAGCCTGGCTCAGCCTGGTACTTTGCTCTATCTCCTGAGAGTCTGAGGAGCACAGTCTGGCTTGTGTCATGGGTCACACAACTCCTCCATTATGCGGAAGGGGGACCCAGCAGTGAGTGAGCGAGCAAGCTAGGCAAGAGGAGGAGGCGGGTGGTTATTAATAAACAAATGTATTGTGTAGCGTTCCATTCATGGCACTCAGAGGACGTGGTGGGCTTGGGATAATAAAGCCCTGTGTATGCCATGGAGGGCTGGGGAGGTGGCAAGTGGGAGCTGGCAAGGAACAGAAACACCAGAAATAATTTTGATTCCGCCTGGGGCCTGGCTGCTGTGTTTGCTCTGAGGCCAGCGCCCATGGGAAATGTCTAGTTGGGCTTCTGCCGTGGCTTAAGTGTACCTACTGGGATGGCTTGGGACCTGGGAAATGACAGCTTTCCATCCCTGCCTGTCTCTAAGGAGGGTGCCTGAAGAGACACTGACTGAACCAGGAGAAAGGTAGAATGGTAAGCTCTCCCTGCCTTGGTGCTTCCCGTCCTCTCCCTTCCTCCTGTCTGGCCCTGCCATGCTGTGTGTTCTGAGCTCAGCATCTGGGGTATGAAGCAGGCAAGCTAGAAGGCAGAGAACGGTGAAGAACGCCTCATTTCCTTTGCAAGCTGAAACCTTAGGAGGAATAGGGCAAGCTTTGAGTCTTGAGGTCTTTGTAGGAGGAGTCAGAGGAACCTTGGTTTGAGGAACAAGGGGTGTCTCTGGGGGACAAGGGAGCTGGAGAACATACTGGCTCAAGTTGTATATTGAGCCAGAAGGCTGCATTGGCTCTGTGGTCTGTCCTCTCCTGAGCAGGTCCCTATTTTCCTTCTGTCCTTTGCTCTGGGCTCACCCATCTCTAACCACTTTCTCAGTTTAGCCAGGCTGGCTGGGTCTTGGCATCACGAGGGCTGTGAGGCTGCTAGTTGGCAGAAGAGGAGCATACTCCCATTTTATCAATGGCTTCTGGGAAAGAGAATGGGTTTCTTGTCTTGAGGAATGCTAGTTCTTCTTACTTGGTTCTGAACTAGACCAGGGTGAGGCCAGAGCCCTCACAGGCCTGGCTCACCTGGCACTGTCGGCATCTGAGGCCTCTCGCTTTGTACTTGTCAGTCAGGGGTAGCTCTGGGCTGGGGCTACTCCGAATTAGGAAACTGTCCTGCATGTTCATCCCAGGACAGCTGTGCTGTGAAGTGTGCTGGAAGCGGGAGGGTGGTAGAGGGCAGGCTGTACTGCCCTCATGGGAGCAAGGCTTTCTGAGGCAGAGGTATTTTGTTTGGGTTGGTGACTCAGAGGCCATGTTTAACTGCACAAGGTCTAGAATGGCCCCTAGTTATGGTCCCAAAGACAGGCTAGCCCTTCCCCAGGAGAGTGTTTTGAGTCTGGGAATGTGATAGAAGGTCCCTCAACTCTGTGAATGACATAAAAGCAGAGGGTCCCTCAGCACAATGCATCGGGGCTCTGTGCAATGGGGATGAGGAAGAGGCTCTGCATAGAACTGCAGTCTTCCTGGTCCTTTGCTCTAGCTGATGCGACAGGCCTCTCTTCCCACCCCCTCCCTGAGCTTTATATATCAGCCTCTTATGCTTTTCTGCCTAGAAGAGAATGAAGGGATTGGGAGTAGGGCAGCTTGTATATGGTCAAACCCAATAGTAGACAGCCTGAGGGGACCCATGCCTGGAAGAGGGACCAGGGTCATCTCGCAAGCCTCAACCCAGTAATTGTAGGGTACACATTAGTAGCGCTAATTAGTATGTTATATGCTTTCCTGATGCTGTGGGTGCTTCCTGAACTGTTTGGGAACCTGGACAAGGCATTCCCGGGAGAGGCAGAGGCAGGCCAAGTTATTGGGTAGTCCTTTATCTGAGACTGGTGCTCATGCTACACCAGGAGGAACTGGTGATTGGCCTTGTCCATAATGGCAGCCTTAGTGACAATGAGCACCATTCACCGAGGGCTTACTCTGTGCCAGGCCCTGCTCTAAGCAGGAGACATCTGTCTTCTCATAGAGATCTCCCAACAACGCCCCATTTTTATTCTATGACCAAGGATATGGAAACCCAGAGAATTAAGCAATGTGACCCTGCCCATGACGGCTCATGGGAGCCCTTGTGCTGTGCTGCCTCCCAGGAGAAGGCGATGGAGTATCATTTTGATGAGCCACAAGAAGGACTCAGGTCAGAGGCCTGCGAAGGGGCGGGCTGTGTGTCATGTTCTCGTAGAAGTCTTTGAGACTGTCCTGCAGGAGAGTGCTCTCCCACCGGCATGTCTCTGGATGGGTGACCACCCAAAGGCTTTTCTTTCTTATAGTTGTGGCAGCTGAACCAGTGCTGCCTGCCCATGGAAGATGCTGGGCCATATGTCATTCATAGGCCTGAGGCATAACTAGCCAGCAGTGTGCAGGCCTGTGGAGGGCCTGGCTAGGATTTGGAATCCAGGGAAAAGGCCAGGGAGGCTGGAGAATTTACCAGGTTCAGAGAATCCCCAGAGAGAAATGAAACCCTGGGAATTGGGGTACAACCTGTCTCTTAGTGGACATTTCATTCCAGCCTTCAAATGAGATGTGCTGGTCACCCAGAGGAACCACTCAGTTTCTTGGGTGGTTCTGGTTGCTGCGTACTCAGGCAGTTGTTGGGGGCTCTCCCGGCTGCAGCCGCGGAACCCAGAGTCCCTCAGCAGGGTCAGGATCATTGAGCCACTTGTGTGGGCCCAGGGGGGCACATTGACAGTCAGCTGGGCTGCTGAAGCAGCTTCCTCCCCCTCTGCCCCTGATCTGTACCATGGCAGCGCAGTCTTCCTGAGACACGTGTGGTCTCTTCTCTTGAGGACCTGTTTACTGCTCCCTGGGCCACCTTTTGCCTCATTTTGGGTCTCTGAAGGTGAGTGTAAGTGTTGTCAGGCTTCTAACTCCCAGAATCTTCCTCACAACTGCTTGGGAGCCTAGCATCCCCTCTCACTGCTGTGCCGGGCTCTCCAGGCCTTGCCTCCATTTCCTGTGCTTCCAGCCCCCATGTCACCTCCCTTGTCACCTACCAGCTCATCATGACTGCAGCTGCCCTATACCCTTCACTTTCTCTGCCAGCAGAGCTCTGCCCACTGCTGCCTCCTGCCTGGTCTAAACCTTATCTCAGTTTATTCTTCTCAGTGATTCAGGCATACTTTGCCTGACTTAAATGAACTTCTCTTGACATTTAGAAATATGTAAGATCCCACATTTGCATTTCAGTGTGAACACTGCCTACTCCCCACGAGGTTTCTGGTGTGGACAGTGTGTTCTATCCACTGGAACCAGTGCCACACTTTTAATCCCTTCTTCAGTAACTTCTGCTGTGTTGCAGACTGAGTAGGGTCAGATGAGGGAGTGAAGAGCTAGAGGGGCTGGAAGGGTTTTTGCTTGCTGCAGTCGCTGCTCCGCTGTTTTGGTTTATGTCCTCACTGGGTGAGTCATAGACCACATCCCAATTAGATGCAGTGCTGTGACTCGTCACAGTTACCCAATGAGTGGGTAGCAAGTCAGGATGCCCAGGGGGGGTCTATGTGTTTTTCACTCTGCCTCTAGAAGATGGATGTCAGCACACCTGAATTTCCATTACCCTGGGCCTGGAATTCTGACATGAGTAAACCTCTGCTCCTGCTTCTGCTCCTGCTTCCTAACTCCATCCCAAAGGGGAGGGGAGACTGTAACCTTTGCGGTTTCTGACATCCTCCAGGTTAGACCTGGAAGAGATGGCTCTCAGCTCCGCAGACATCACAGGCAATTCCTGAGAGGAGTCTGTAGTTTGCTGGAAGAAAGGGAAAGAACAGCGTAGGGAATCTGGATGTCTCATACAGTATGACAAAGTTGAAGCGTTTCTTTTCCTTAAAAGCAGGCTAGGAGGAAACATTCTCCAGAGCTGAAGATGCGTGTTGTCAGGGAGGACTGCTCCCAGCCTCTAGCTGAGCTCTCTCTCCTTCCTCCAGCCCTCAGCTCCCCATCTGTGGGTTTCAACAAGTATTAGAATTTCCTTTCTTTATAAAGCAGATAACATTCTATTGTTTATATGTGTATGATACTTTTTCCTGTTGTGACAAAATACCTGAGAAAAACAATTTAGGAGCAGAAGGATTTATTTTAGATGGTGGTTTCAATCCATCATAAGGGAAGGGGAGGCATAACATGCAGCTTACATATGGCAGCCAGAACGCGGAGAGGTGGGGGGGGCCAAGTACAAACCTCAGAGTTACACCCCCAGTATCCCACTTTCTTGAACTAGTCCCCAGCTCCTAAAATTCCCATCCCCTCCCCAAGCAATGCCACCAGCTGGCGAATAATCATACAAACCATAAATATGTGGGGAGATATTTTTTCTGGCCTGGGCACTGTCGTTGAGCTCCATTGCTCAAGACTAGTATACTACCACTTGAGTCACAGAGCACTTCCAGCTTTTTCTGTGATTAATTGGAGATAGGAGTCTTATGAACTTTCCTGTCCAGGCTGGCTTTGAACCACTATCCTCAGATCTCAGCCTCTTGAGTAGCTAGGATGACATCTGCGAGCTACTGGTACCTCGCTTGTAGGGGGAATTTTATACTCACACTATAACATTTTGTTATACATTTATATCAGTTTGTACATTTTATTGATCCATATCTTAGAGCATGGACATCTGAGTTGCTTCTACCTTCTGGATATGGAGAATAATGCTTCTGTCATAGCCATTGTTCGGGTCATGGCAAGGCTCACATGTTCCAGTCTTTTGGCAGTTTCTCTTGCTGCAACTGCTGATACCTAAGGACCCCCAAGTGCTAGGCCTTCTTGTCCCTACCCCTGTCCCTGGCCTGCTGTCCTACATCCTCTTTTTTTTTGCCAGTCCTGGCCCTTGAACTCAGGGCCTGAGCACTGTCCTTGGGCTTTCTCAAGGCTAGCGCTCTACCACTTGAGCCTCAGCACCACTTCCAGCTTTTTTCTATGTATGTGGTACCGAGGAATCAAACCTGGGTCTTCACGCATGCTAGGCGAGCACTCTACCACTAGCCCAAACTCTTAGCCTGTCCTACATCCTCTAGCTTAGTGTCTGTGACACATTATACATTTCCAGCATTTCAGTCTTTGATGGGGATTCGTTTCCCAGGTAATGGAGTTTTGAGTTCCTTTCTCCAGAAGTGTTCTTTGAATATGTTTTAGTTTCTCTTGGGTACCAGATGGAGTTTGATTCCAAGAAGTCTCCAAATACAACAATACAACGGATCATCTTTGTTTCATTAAGAAAAGGAATGAAATTAAATTCATCAGGTATCTACTATGTGCAATTGGAGGCATTATCACAGTGGCACAAGCTTCATACTTTCTAGGCAGGTGCTTTACCGCTTGAACCATGTTTCCAATTTTGTTTCCTCTGATTATCTTTGACATAGAGTCTCATTTTTCCTGCAGATCACCACAGACCTTGGTCCTCCTGTTTTATGCTGGGATGACAGGTACATGATGCTACATCCTGGTTTTCCTATTGAGATGTGGTTGTAGGAACTTTTCTGCCCAGGATGGCTTCAAACCACAATCCTTCTGATCTTCGTCCCTGCACAGCCAGGTTTATATGTGTGAGCCACTGGTGTCCAGTATCACCCATTTTTTATATGACAGACCTATGAGGTAACTTTGGAAGTTGTGTTTCATATGTTAATTTTACAGTACTGGGAATAGAACATAAATCCTCATGCTTGTTAGGCAAGCGATAGACCACTTGAAAGATAGACATACTCAACCCTATTGTTTGAATATTTTCTTTTTGAAATAGGGTCTTACTGACTTTGCCTGAGGTTAGAGCTCTCAATCCTCCAGCTCTGCCTTCAGAGTAGAAGGCATTAAAGTATTATGCCACCACATCCAGCCAGAACCAGTTTTCAGGGAAGAACTGGAGAGAATCTCAGAGAGTTGTTATTGCCCAGGTTTACGCGGGCACATTTTTTTTCTATTCCATGAAACTTCAAAGGCCAATGAGCCAAGAGCATTTCTTAGGCCTTTTCTTTTACAATGGAATTCCAGACTGAATTTTCTTCTGTGATTTGAAAAGAGAAACCCTTTGGGTTTTCTTGCCTTACTTCTGGCAAGATACAGAATTATAATTAAAGTTTGGTTTTTGTTTTTCAAAATACACCACTGGAGAGAATGTTTTAATGAATCCCCACATTTCTACCACCCAGCTTCAGTTGCCATCTCTGCTTGCCCAACTCCTTTCATCTCTGAGATTCTTCTCTTTGATCTGTGGGTCCCGAGTCATGTGGCAGCAGTTGGTATTTTCTGGAAGAGGGAAGGAAAATGGGCAGATCTGGGCTTCCTGGAGCTAAATCCTTTCCAGCTGGAGCCCTGTTAATTGCCAAGGGTTGGAGTCTCTGTCAGTTCATTGTTCATGTGATTACTGAGCACTGTCCAGGAGGCAGAGGAGGGGGACAGACTTTCTGAGAGACCTGGCCAGGTGTGGTGAGGTGGTGTGCTGAGAGGCTTTGCAGTTTTGGAATATTTTCTTCTGTAGTTTTCTTCTACTAGAGATTGCTCTGAGTAGAAGGAGAGAAGGTCATGTGAAGATAACCTTCTCCTTAGGGTCTCAGAGCAGAAGCTGGGACAAAACAGTGGGAAATGAGCCTGTGGTCTCTTTGGGGTTGGAGTTTCGTGGGTGTCAGTCCTGGGGCTTGGGCTCAAAGCCTGGGAACTATTCCTGAGTTATTTTGCTCAAGAGTACTGTTCTACCACTTGGGCCATAGCTGTACATTCCAGGTTTTCGTTATTGTTGTTACTTAATTGGAGAAAATAATCTCATGGACTTTGCTGTCCAGGCTGGCTTTGAACCACAATCCTTAGATCTTAGGTTCCCAAGTAGTTAGGATTATAGGTGTGAGCCGCTGGCACCTGGCTTAATGAACACTTTTAGTTGTATTTTCTTTTTTTTTATTGTAATGGATAGAAGAGTTACAGTTATATTCACCAGATAGTATGCATATTACTTCTCACACATTGATACCCATTCTCATGTTTTTTGTCCCCATTTCCCTCCCCCCACTTAACTGTATTTCCTAAATGAAAAATTAGAACTATCTACAGTGTGCCAGAAAAAAGTGCCAAGAATGCAAGTGGCGTCTGCTCACAAAAAGTTTGTGGTCCATACATGTAATAATCTGTTGTGTACATGGGTACTTCATATGCATGTGTCTGTTATCCTTGCAAAACAGCCTAGAGAGAGAGAGAGAGAGAGTGTGTGTGTGTGTGTGTGTGTGTGTGTGTGTGTGTGTGTGTCCATGCATCCATGCACATGTGTGTGCATGTGTTGTTCTGGGTTTTGAACTCAGAGCATTGTACTGCCCCACTTAAGCCACCCCCAAGCCCTTTTTTCTTTCATTATTTTTCATACCCAGGCAGATCTGAATCATAGATGATAGGTATATATCACTGGGCCAAGATTTTTATTGGGGGTGGGTCTCATGATTTTTTCCGCCTCAGCCTAGAACTTTGATCCTACCCATCTCAGCTTCCCAAGTAGCTATGATTGCTAACTGGGATCTCCATTTTATAGATGAGAGTACTGGATATCTGAAAAAGCTATTGGTGGCAGCGACATGGCTCTGTGCCTTCCATGGCCTGTGCTTCTGAAGGAGGTGTGTAGGGAGGAGACCAAAGGATAGTGCATAGAGGTAACAGGGGCCATCTCTGTAAGTTTCAGGGTTGTAGTTTTATACGACTTCCCCAGATGTGTTTTCTTATAGCATTTGGGAACAGCCCAATGGCACATTTTTCTCTTGACATTATAGAAGGCTGTGGGGTTTATTTTTATTTCAAAACGGGGACAGTTCTGTTGGAAGAGAGAAGGAATGATGACTAGAACCTGACAAAGAGTTCTTTCCTGAGAATGTAGAAAAGGTTGGAGAGAAGGGGATCCATTTGGGCTTGCTTGCGTGTTCTGTTTTACTTAAAAGAAGACAGAGCTTTGCTCAAGGGGAAAGGAGCAATGATAAAAGTCATAGTGTCAGCTGTAGGCAAGGCCAGCTTCCCATCAGGTTTAACCTTTCCTGGTGATCAGCTAGTTTAGGGTGGGCACCTGGGCATGAGAGCATATGGGGGTGCCAGCAAGGCAGGCCTAGTTGCTGCCTACTTGGATAGTGTGAGCATATTCCCAAGAGACAGAACACAGCCAGCTAGTCTCTCAGTAGCAGGAGGAATAAATGATTTATTTTAAAGCAAAACCTCTAAATCTCTCTTCCCTTCAGATAGGCCTTCCTTCCTGCCCATGTTGAAGCCATAACCCATAAATGTCGTCCGGAGGGTTAACCCCAGAGGGTGCTGCCTGCCTGACCTTGGAGGGATGTGGACCGTGGCCCAGAGGGTCCCAGGAATGTATGAGCTCTTTAAGGCATGGGAGGGAAAGGGAAGTGGTTTTTAAAGGAGTGTGTGCGCGCACGTGTGTATATGTGTGTGTGTGTGTGTGTGTGTGTGATTGTGACTCAAGTTTAGTACCTGATATTTTTGCTCATTGGCTAGCTAGCGCTCTACCACCCGAGCCACAACTCCAACCCCAAGTGTTTTATTTAATATTTAAGTGGGGTTTTTTTTTGTTGTTGTTTTGTTGTTTTAGCTTGAGATTTCACTGTGAGATGAGATGCAGTTTTATCTGGCTCAGAGACAGAATACTGGAACCTCTCCAGTTCCTGCCAGCTGTGTGATTTGAGTTTCTGTTAATTTCCTAAGCTGTTCCCAGGTATTGTAATAGAAAGATTTTATGCAGGATATGCTTCAAAGAGAACCCATGAGAAGGTCTAGTGTTTGAATCCTTTCACCCCTTGCTGACTGAGATGGTGGCGGGGTGGGGCGGGAGGGGAAGGGCATTGAGTATGGATGAAGTCTTCTCTTTCAGGAATTGCAGGCTTTCTAGCCCAGAGAAATGGTGTTTCCTCTTAGAATAAGCCAATTGACATGGAGCAACATCCTTCTGCCCTCCCTTCTGGGACTGTAACACACAAATTCTGGTTGCTATGGATACAGGCAACTGAGGCTCCCTAGGGGCTGAGGCAGCATGGTTGTTTATGGCGGTGATGTGGAGCCTGGTATTGGTGCTTCCTCAAGATGGTGCCTCCAAGGGGGCAGGCGAGCTTTGTGCACCACCTCAGCCAGGGGCACTCTGTGATGATCAGCCATACCTTTGCCAAGCCCCTCTGAGGTGTGGCCCTGAGGTGCCAGTGCATGGCACTGGGTGAAAAATGGCAGGGAGAATGCAGTTCAGGTTAGAGAGGCCTAACCAGGCTGGCCATGAACACTTCTCATTCTATTTTATTATTTTTATTTTGTTATCTTTCAATATTTCTACAAGATACCATTTAACAAAGCTTTTTTTTTTTTTTTTTTTTTGCCAGTCCTGGGGCTTAAACTCAGGGCCTGAACACTGTCCTTGGGTTTTCTCAAGGCTAGAGCTCTACCACTTGAGCCTTGGCACCACTTCTGGCCTTTTCTAAGTCTTCATGCATGCCAGGCAAGCAGTTTACCACTAGGCCCAACAAAGCTTTTTATGAATACGATTAGTGTTGTTTTAGAACAACCAGAGCTACAGCAAGTTTTCAGCACATGTTGGTGGATCAGAAGTACCACGCAGAATGCTTTCTGTGAGTGGGAACCTGCCCTGGAGGCGAATGGGAAGTAACAAGGGAAGACACAGTTCATGTCATCAAGAATTCCTGTGTAACGGGGGACACAGGCCGCATGCTAGTGGCTTACGCTTGTAATCCTAGCTTCGCAGGAGGTTGAGATCTGAGGATCATGTTCAAAGCTAGCCCAGTCAGAAAAATCCTCATGAGACTTTTATCACCATTTAACCACTCAAAAACCAGAAGTGGAGCTATGGCTTGAGCAAAAGAGCTGAGGGACAGTACCCAGGCCTGAGTTCAACTAACAAAAATAAATACTACTACTAAAATCACTAAAATAAAAACTGCTACTAATAGGGGGCACAGTCCTTACCCACAGACATCTCCCAGTCTGATGGAGCAATCAAGGTACCTGAAGACACAGGAGAGCGGGCAGAAGGAAAAGTCTGCCAGTTCCTTGCGTCTGACAAAAATTCTTTGTGTGGTGGTTCACACCTGCCATCCCAGCACTCAGAAAGCTAAGGCTGGAGGTTATGTAGCTCAGACTACATAACTGGACCCTCCTGAACATCCCTCCCTTTCCCCTACTGACAAAAATTCTTTGCCTAACAAAACTTAAACTCTTGGACCTTCTCCTGGGCTTGTCTGTGCACTTCCTTGCAAATTAAATTTGTTTTTTGGTGAATCAGTTAGCAAGAAGCCCCTACTCTCCAGATCTGACCTTTACCCCTCCCCAAGAGATGTGTGATGCCCTGGGTCATCTTTGGCAGGAATCCTACTACATGGGTTTAAACCAGAATCCCCACTAGCCATTCCTGTCCACTGACCTTACCTGCTGTTTGAATATAAACCCAATTTATATTAGGGATGGAGCCCAGTCTCTTCCCTACTGTAAATCCTATTGCAGCGGGCCCCACACCTAGCTCGGTGGTTCTGAACAAAGTCCACCTTGCCACATTTTAACAAGTATCAGTGAATATTTTTTTTCCTGAACATTTCAAACTCTCCACTGGCATCATTTTATGTTTCCCATAAAATCAGACTCATCCCTGTAACATGCAAAGTACTAGGGACTTGGCCCTTATCCCCACCTATTCCTCTCTTCCACATTCTTCCCCAGGCTGCTGCTTCCTCCTCCCCCCTTCCCCCCCACCCACATTGTCCTTTGGGCTTTTTCTGACTTTGCAAGTAGCCCCATCCTTGGGCCTGTCTCTGCTGGGAAGTGTTTCACATTATCACCTCCAGCTCACCTCATTTAATTTTTTTTTCACTTTTGTACTTTTATAACATTCCTGAACACTCCATGTACTCCTGTGATCCTGCCTCCCTTTCCTACAGCCCCTACCTATCTTTTCTTGCCCTGTATTACTTTGCTAATATTTATCTGGCCTTCTTGCCTGCAGTATCTTATTTACAACTTTACTGTTATGGTACTTTTTTTTCCCCTTGGTCATGGAGCTTTAATTCAGGGTCTGGATGTTTTCCTTGAGCGTTTCTGCTCAAAATGAGTACTCTACTACTTTGAGCCACAGCTCCACTTCCATTTTTCTGGTGGTTAATTGGAGATAAGAGTCTCATGGACTTTCCTGCCTGAGTTGGCTCTGAAGCATGATCCTCAGATCTTAGCCTCTTTTGTAGCTAGGATTATTGGTGCGAGCCACCAACACCTGGCAAATTTATTGTTTAATTGCTGCCACCACTACAGGACAGTGAGCTACTAAGCACTAACACCAGGCTTTGCTTACCCTGAATTCTATTGCCAAGAATACTGCCTAGCACATGAGAGGTGCTCAATAAATAATGAATGACCAACTGTATCTTGGAGCATCTCACTGAATTCTGGGAGAATGTTTGCCGTCTGTCTTTCTGTTATTTCCCCCATTATAAAAATGCATTTGCAATTCCAGTTTGTAGTTGAAAGCCTTTTTTTCCCCTCAAAAGTAAGATTTAAGACATCACCTCTTACAGTGGGGTATGCCATTTGGCCCTAGGGATTCTCAGTTATGCTAGAAGAGATTTGTTTCTTTGGGAGATGTCTATGTACTGGTCGAGTTTAGGAAACTGCTGTACAATTCTAGGAATCCATACATGTGAGAGACTGAGACAGGAGTCTCTGAAGGTGATCAGCAGAGGACTTTCCAGAAAGCAGATTTTAAATAGTAGTTAGGAGGAAGGGGTTAAAACTGCAAGAGAACATGGCAAGGGGTGACATTGTCTAAAAGGAAATATACTTATGTGACTGTAATCCTTCAGTATATCACCTTCACAACAACAAATTACATTTAAAATAAAGTAAGAAAGGATCAGTCTTCTTACAATATTGGAGGGCACTGGACAACATTGAGAGAGGGCCTAGTTTGTACAAAGGCTGAGAAGGCACGGGGGACAAGCTCTCATGAGCTACCATGTGCCTGGTCGAGATGGAGTGGAAGTTAGTATTGAACAAGCCGAAGCAGCCTGAATTTGAGTGACAACTGCGCAGGACTGGGGTGGCAGTGTGCAGTGACCCATGAACTCTGCTTTGTGGCCCCTTCCCAACCATCACTTACATCTCTTTGAAGTCATATTGGCACGATGGTCCCTCTGGGGGACACCAACTCCCCTCCCATGGCCTGTGCAGCTGGGACGTGGAGCATGTGTGTACACGAGAGTCAGCTGGCAGGTGGACGATGACCCAGCCCTAGGGAAGGTGGTCCCCACATCAGCAGCTTGCGGCCCTTTGTTTCGCTGAGAACCTACCAGGTCAGAGATCAGCATTTTCCTTGGAAGACTGTGGCTAAAGGGGAGCAGGGTCAGATTTCCAACCAGGAGCCAGCCAGGATAAGGTCCTATCTCTAGCCTGGCATCAGCTCTCCACTGTCTGCAGCCTGGCTGGGACCAGCAGCACATGATTGGCAGCACAGCTTCCACAACCTGGACACAAGCTCAGACCTGAGCAGCCGGGACATCCTGTACCATCCACCCAGTGACCTTGTAGGAACGAGGCACCCAAGCCACCTCATTGCCTTAAGAGCTGCGACCAGAGACTGGGCTTCCTGAGTCTGTATTCTTTCCTCCATCTCCTGGCCAGGGCAGGGGGCCCAGGTGGCAGTGAGAGATATATGGAAGCTATGCCTCAGTAACTCAGTGTCTGTCTCTGCATATCACACATGAGCATTAAAGCTCCGGTTTGGAGGTTGCAGTAAATGCAGTCTTTTCTCTGTTGCAGGGAGAATAGTGCTGCCCTGGCAGTGGCTGTGATGGGCTTTCTTAGCTGTGCTTCGAAGAGTGATAGACAGCACTGGGTTTCAGGCATCATGATGCTCTATCTTTCCCCCAGTACTAGAGATTGAAGTCAGGGCCTTATACTTGCTAGGCAAGCACTCTACCATTGAGTCATGCCACCACCACCACCACCACCATCACCCCCATCCCCATCCCCATCCTTAGGCTTTTATGTTTTTCAGATAGGCTCTCACTTTTTTTTTTTCGGTCGATCGTGGGGTTTGAACTCTGGGCCTGGGTGCTGTTCCTGTGCTCTACAGCCTAAGGCTACTGCCCTACCCCTGGGCCTGGGGGTTGTCTCCAAGCTTTTCAGCTCTAGGCTACCACCCTACCCTTGAGCCAAGCCCCACTTCCCATTTTCTAGAGGTTAATTGGAGATAAGAGTCTCAGGTCCTTTTGTCCCTGGGCTGGCTTTGAGCCTTGATAACTCAGATTTCAGCCTCCTGAGTAGCTAGGATTACAGGCGTGAGTCACCGTGCCAGGCCTTGAATAGGTATTTTATTTGATGTTTTGGAGGCTTGGTTTAAAAAGTACAGATAATCACACTCGGTGTTTTTCTGAGGTTAGTAGAAATAGCACACATGAGTAGAGCACTTTTCTGAGTGCCCAACACATAGTAGGCTTTTGTGTGTTGTGCCCTGTGTTCATCAACAACAGGAAAGCCTAGTGCCTACTCTGTGCCCACCATGCTGGTTGAGTGGAAAATAAAGAACATTTCGTACTCCAGTCCAGCCCTAGAGAGAATTACCAGGAGGGAGGAGATGTGCGTGGGGATGGAGCCTATGAGGTTGCAGGGGAAAGGACCATGGAGTGACTACAAGGGCCATAAAGGCTTTTGTGGTGTGGGTGGGTGTGGGATTAGAAAAATAACTTCGTCAGTTATGAGATGAGCACTTTAGAGTTCTGCCATATGGAGCAAGTAGGAAGTCCTCCAGCCAAGGCCAGGCAGAAGTTTCAAGTAGCCAGGAGCTCTAGGAATAAAAGAAGTGCTCCCCTCCAGGGAGAGGGGACCATTCCCTTGCCAAAGACCAAAAAGTCTGTATGGGTTGCTGGAGCAAGAGTCTTCTGCCTTCTTTGCTTTCGTTCGACAATGTGGGATGCTAGAAGTATTTTTCAACCCACCCAAGGAGAAAGAATTGACCAGGGCTGGTGCCAAAATATTCAGTAAATTCAAAAGTCTTTTGTGTTACGAAGAAAGAAGCTGGGCTGGGAGTCTTCAGATTTGACATCACAACCTAATGGGTGGGGTTACTCCCTGGGCTTTGTCCCCATTCCCTGTTCTCTAGTCCATAGCTAGGCAGGATTCTGCAGGAAAGCTCATTTCTGGTTCCACATCTGAACCAGATGAATTCCTCAAGCCCTTTTGACCTCAGTGGTTTCGTGTCTAAAATGAGGGGGAGTGTGTGGTGAAGGGATGGGGCTGTTCCTGATGACCTGCTGTACTTTCTGCTCAGATCTGAACTCTATGTTGCCTTTTCCCAGACGGCTCTGTGATAATGCCACACTATCCAAAACACGTCAGAAGATGCTCTGGAAATTGCCTTTACGCTTCTTTTGACTGTTTTCAGCGCTGAGTAATCTTCACTTTAGAGATTTTTTTTTCCCTAGAAGCAGCCTATCCAGGCCAATCTAGGATTTAGCTAAACAAAGAGACTTTAGTTCCAAACAAATGAAGCTGATTTTCTTTAGCCTTGAAATGAACTCAGAAATAGGTTGCAGATAAAATTTCAAAAATGTTTTGAAATTGAGCAATAATTGCATCATTAAATCCACAGGTAGTAGATGCTTACAGCTTTGAAAGAGGATTAATTTGGATATTTTACACCTGATTTTTTCAAAGTAATTAACCTCTTTATTCTTGTTCATTTATAAGCTCATTTGCTTTATGGGTGTTTGTACTTAATATTTTCTTTAAAATGTGTCGTACCCATGTCATTATTCATTATAAAAACATAACCTGTCTTGGGGCCGGGAGCATACCTAGAGGTAGAGTTGTTGCCTAGCATGCAGGAAACCCTGGATTCAATTCCTCTGTATTACATACACAGAAAAACCCAGAAGTGGTGCTGCAGCTCTAGTGGTAGAGCACTAGCCTTGAGAAGGCTGAAGGACAGTGCCCAAGCCCTGAGTTCAAGCCCCAAGACTGGCAAAAAAATTAGAAAGTAATTCTTGGTTCTATTTAGCATGACAATATATTTTAAAGATTTCATAGAACCTTCTTGATTCCCCACACTCCGGCATAATGTCATGCTCTTTCATGTGTCATGCTTTTTATTTCATCAGCATAGGAGATTCTATTTGCTTTACTTTTATGTATTTACTCATTTATTTTAGTAGTAGTAGAATTTGAACTTAGGACCTCCAGCTTGCTAGGCAGGCACTCTACTACTTGAGAAACATCTCAAGCCTTTGATTTGCCTTTTAAAAATTTGTAGGGGCTGGGAGTTTGGCCTAGCGGTAGAGTACTTGCCTAGCATGCACAAACACCCAGGTTCAATTCCTCTGTACCGCATAAATAGAAAAAAGCCAGAAGTGGTGCTGAGGCTCAAGTGGTAGAGCTCTAGCCTTAAGAAAATCCAAGGACAGTGCTCAAGCCCTGAGCTTAAGCCCAGGACTGGCAAAAAAAAAATTTGCAGTACACACAGTTTCTCTAATAAACATAGATGCAAAGCTCTTCAATAAAATACTAACCAACAGAATCTAGAAACAGACAAACAAACAAAACAAATCATACATTATGACCAATAGGCTTCATCCCACAGATGCAAGGCTGATTTAACTATGTAAGTCAATGAATGTAATTCATAGTCAAAGACAAGGACTACATGATCATCTCAATAGATGCAGAAAAAGCCTTCAACAAATACAACATCCAATTATGTTAAAAGCTTGGGAGGAGCTAGGAATAGAACAAACATTCCTTAAAACAATAAAGGCGAAATATGATAGACCAAAAGTTAACCTCATACCGAATGAGGAAAAACTACAATCATTTCCTCTAAAATCAGGAGCAAGGCAAGGATGCCCAGTCTCTCCACTCTTCTTCAATATTGTTCTGGAATTCCTAGCCAGAGCAATACGTCAAGAAAAGGACTTGAAAATGTCACATAGGGAAAGAAGAAATCAAATTCCCTATTTACAGATGACATAAGCCCTAATTAAAGAATCCAAAATAACTCCCATCTCCATGCTCCAAAACTGACTAACCCCTTTGAAAAAGTAGCAGGATACAAAATTAACACATAAAAATCAGTAGCTTTTCTGTATGTCATTCATGGAAACAACACCATTTATAATAGCCTCAAAAAATTAAAAACAAAAGCTAAGAATTAAACCAAAGACATAAAAGAAATTTATGACCCAAACTATAAAAATCTGAAGAAAGAAATCAAAATGGACACCAGGAAATGGAAAGACCTTTCATGTTCATGGATAGGTAGAATCAATATTGTGAAAATGACCATACTGCCAAAAATGATACACAAATTCAATGCAATCCCCACCAAAATCTCTTTACAGAGATAGACAAACCAATCTGAAAATTTGTATAGAACAACAAAAGACCTAGAATAGCCAAACCAATTCTAGGGGAAAAAAGCAATGCAAGTGGTTTCACAACACCAGACTTCAAACTGCACTACAGAGCTGTAATAACAAAAACAGCTTGGTATTGGCTGAAAGATTAGTGGGAGAGATTAGAAGACCCAGAAATAAAACCATACATTTACAATTATCTAATATTTAACAAGGGAACCAAAACATACACTGCGGGGGGTGGCTTCTTAAATAATGGGTGTTGGGAAAATGGGGCACCCATATGCAGAAAACTAAAAGTGGGTCCCTGCTTGTCACCATGTACTAATACCAATTCAAAGTGGATCAAAGACCTCAATGTCAGACCTGAAACACTGAAAATACTGTAAGAAAGAGAAGGAGAAATGGGCTGGGAGCATGGCCTAGTGGTAGAGTCCTTACCTAACATGTATGAAGCCCTGGGTTTGATTCTTTGGTACCACATACACAGAAAAATCAGAAATGGCGATATGGCGCAAGTGGTAGAGTGCTACCTTTGAGCACAGAGAGGCTCTGAGTTCACTTATATGTATAGGTATAAACTTCTTGAAAAGAGTCCCAAGGACAACAGATAGGAAAGAGACTTGACAAACGGGACTGCATGAAAATAAAGTTTCTGAACAGCAAGGGTCATAGTTACTAAACTAGAAAGACAGCTAACAAACTGGGAGAAAAAAAATCTTTACCAGCAATATAACAAACAAAGGCCTAATATCCAATATATACAAAGAGCTTAAGAAACTAACCCTTCCCAAACCTAATAAACCAATCACTGAATGGGCAAGGAAACTAAGGAGAGACTTCTCAGAAGAAGTAAGAACAGCAAAGAAACATTTGAGGCAATGTTCTTCATCATTGGCCATAAAGGAAATGCAAAGCAAAACAACTCTGAGATTCTGTCTCATCCCAGTTAGATTGGTCAACACTGTGAATTCAAACAACAAATTCAAACAGCAAATGTGGGCAGGGATGTGGGGAAAAGGAACCTCACTGCACTGTTAGTGGGGATGTAAAGTAGTACAACCACTCTGGATAGCAGTCTGGAGGTTCTTCAAGAAACTAAGTGTGAGGCCTGGAGCGTGGCCGAGTGGTAGAATGCTTCGCTGGCATGCATGAAGCCCTGGGTTCGATTTCTTGGTAACACAGACACAGAAAAAGCTGGAAGTGGTGCTGTGGCTCAAGTGGTAGAGCACTAGCCTTGAGCAAAAGAGCTCAATCCCTAGGCCATGAGTTCAAGCCCTACATCTGGCCAAAAAAAATAAAACGCACACACAAAACATCAACAACAAAACCTAAGACCTTCCCTATGATCCAGCCTTACAATCCCTGGGCATCTACCCTGAATATTGTGAGCCAGGATACGATAAAGATGCCTGCACATATCATACTATTCATAGTAGTCAAGAGGTAGAAACAGCCCAAATGCCCCACAGTTTTTGAGTGGTTAAAAAAATGTGGTACCTGTACACAATGGAATTTTACACAGCCATTAGAAAGAATAAAATAATGTCATTTTCAGGGAAATGGATGGAATAGAATAGATCATGTTCAATGAGGTAAACCAAACTCAAAGGGACAAATGGTGAATGTTCGCTCTGATATGTGGAAATTAGGACTAAAATACACTGAGATGTGATGAGTTACACAGGATTCTAGACACTTAGACACAGTCAACCCAAAAGAAGATACTTTTAGGACAAAAACACAAAGGTACAATGTCTACGTGCCTCTTCATATTTATATAAAATGATATGCATACTGAAACAAACTCAGATATGAAAACAAGAGGCCTCTTTTTTTCCCCATATGTTTTAGTTTTTAGTTTTGATGGTTCTGTCTTTTTTTACCTTGTGTATGATGTGTTCAAGTGTACATTTTTCTCTCCTAAAAGTATCCTTTCTCTTTCCTCTTCCCCTTTTCCTTCTCAGGACTTTCACCAGCCCAGGCTGGTCTTAAAGTCTCCGTATTCACACTGTAGCATTCTCTCCGAAGCTTTCTCATCTTCCCAAACTGAAATTCTCCCCATTAACAGTAACTGTCTCTCTCACACACAATTGGAACCCCATTCTGCTTTCTGTCTCTGAATATGACCACTCTCGTTACTTACAAAGTGGACTCATACAGTGTTAGTCTATCTGTGTCTGCTTTGTTTCTCTTAGCATAACGTCTTCAAGATTCACCCATGTTACAGCATGTGTCAGTGCTTAATGTCTATTCAGTGGTCTGTGGACATTTAGGTTATTTCTACTTTCTGACTCTTGTGAGAAATACTGCTATGAATGAACCAATAAATCTTCACGACCCTGCTTTCAGTTCATTTGGATGTATATGCAGAAGCAGGATTTCTGGAGCATTTGGTAATACTGTGTTTCATTTTTTTTCCAGTCCTAGGGTTTGAACTCAGGGCCTGACCACTGTCCTTGGGCTTTTCCTCAAGGCTAGCACTCTGCCACTTGAGCCACAGCACCATTTCTGGCTTTTTCTATGTATGTGGTACTGAGGAATCGAACCCAGGTCTGTGCATGTTAGATAAGCACTCTACCACTAGGCCAAACTCCCGGCCCTGTGTTTCATTTCTTGAGGAACCTGATTTGTGGCTGAGGCTGGAAAAATGGATCTGCTTTTAACAAAGGAGTAGGTAAATGCCTGCAAGTCCTCCTCCCTATCTGGTAGTGTGCTGGAAGGAACTCTGCTGCCCTGTGCCCTGAAATACCATGACTCTGTTACTTAGGATTCACTATCAGGGCTGCATATGCTCTCTTTGAGTTCTGTCTTTTCTGCCCCTTGACTCTCCCCTGACCCACATCTTCAGTCAGTCTCCATTTATGTTCATTTTATTTTTGTCTGCAGGCATTACCTGTTCATGCTCCTGTCCACCAAATATAACTGGAGTGCAATCCAGAGCCAATAGGTCCAATCTCAGTGTTCCCATCAAAAGACAAAAATAACAAGGAATTTAGTGTGAACCACTAACTGGCTTTGCTTGTGATTTTAGATTTGCTTTCTTGTATTTAATGCAGCAGTGATCTGAGCAGAGAGTGCCATTTTAGAGGCAGAAAAGGATGGAAGAGAGTCCAAACTGTGAAGAAGTCCATTCGTTGTTTCTAAATTACTGTCTTTGTAGGGATTTCCTTAGTACCAGCATCATGCTCATTGGAATCTCCAGGTTTGTTTTGAAACTTACCCTTTTTCAAACTAAGTGGCACTGAGCACTGGTGACTCTGGTTCTGGTCCAGTTTGGTCTTGCTGGGCCAAGTGTAGGTGGCCTGTCCATAGCAGAGTTCTCCATGAACTTTGCTTAACACACCAGCCTAAGTTCTCTATGTGGAATAGGGGTGGGGGAGAGATAGGGGAAGGGAGGGGGGGAGGGAAACAGGGAGAGAGGGAGAAGGGAGAATTATTATTTCTTAGGCTTAATGAAAATTATGCCCATACAGTGTTTTTCTTCCTGGTGGATTTTGAAAGTCTCTCAGTGGAGTTTAAGGCAATAGTAACCAAGTGTAGAACTCCAAAATGCTTACATCACTTTCCCACTCTTCCCTGGATCAGTTAATCGAATGGGTAGTTTATTTTTAAGAGACAAAGGAAAGAAGAGAGGCAGAGAAGGAAAGGAGAGGAGAGGAAATGAAAGGGAGGGGGGAGGGAAGGAGAAAGGAAGAAGAGAAGGGAGGACAGGAAAGGGAGGAGGGAGGGCTTTTGAGGCAGCCTCATACCCAGTGCTGGCATCATTAGACATGACTAGCAGACAGGCTAGCAGAGAACCAGTGAAGCTGATACAGTGTAATCCACAGAATCTGTTGGTTCACAATAGTATTCTGTCCTTTTATTTTGTATCAGCTGATAGAACGCCTTTCTAGATAGTCCTGTGGTTTGCAACTTGCTTTTAGTGCTATTGTCTCCCAGAGTGAATGGGAAGTTAAGTAGGCTCACATGTAAGACTTCCTGCTTCTCTTCCTCTAGACCATTTCCCCCTACAATGGCAGGCAGGAGTCTGTCCCAGTGAACATCATCCCTGTTTCCTTCCCTGGGTTAGACTAGAGGCTCCCAACAGTTCTCAGGTCCCAGGAACAATCAGGAAAGGCAAATGTACCAGGTGGTAATTGGTGATATTTATCTGACGGCTGGGAGCTGTCATCAGGTCTTCAGAGTACAAATGTGTTGAATCCATTAGCATCAATGTGTGCTGCTAATTGTAACTAAACCCCACCTTATCTCAGCATCCTGCTACTGCTTCAAAGGGGTTCTCCTCCCCCTGGCAGCTGACTTCTGTGCTGCTATTCTGTGTGTAAAACGCAGAGGATGTGCATTTCCTTAAGGCTGTAACACAGTCATCAGATGAGCCAGAAAGGGGTGTGTGTGTGTGTGTGTGTGTGTGTGTGTGTGTGTGTGTGTGTGTGTGTGTAAGGGAGGGGGGGAGTCCACTCTGCTTATTAGTCATCCCTAAGATGGAATCTATGGGATGACTGCCTGGTAACATCCACTGGTCTTACCTGTCTTCTATCCATTCATTCAGGTGTGCTGCTGGGGCTGGAATGGCCTGGGCTTCAGAGCTGTGAACTTACTGTGTGCCTTTCCCAGGATTCCAGTGTGCATGAGGCAGCTAGATTATTGACCATGCAAATATAAGACAGGTCTTTGGGCAGCAAATACTCTCATTTTATGCATCAATAAAGTGAGACGTGAACCTCAAGCTCTTGCTCCTCAATACCAAGAGAAGGGGAAAAAGGCATACCAGGGGAAGTGGGGAGAGAGAGCAGTTCAGGTAAGGAGACATGATGCCTGTGTCCTTGGAAAGCAAAGAGAATTGTCTTGGAGGAAGTGATGGTAGCATTTCCTCTCATGCCCTGGTGGTGGACCAGGCCTTCTGAGGCTAGGATAGTGGGATGCACAAAGAGGGCATTGCTGCATTGAGGAACCAGGAATTCAGGTCTTCATAGAAGCAGCTGGACCTAAGGTACCTGAGGTACCTTAATGATCTCTTCTGGCTCCCAAGTGACTTAGCTGTTGATCTAGAGTACCTGGGCAGCAGAGACTTAAGGCACAGACTTAGTGCTATTCCTTTTTTAGGAAACGAGGCTTAGAGAACAGAAGGAAGGAAAGGCTACCTTTTTTTTTTTCATCAGTTTCCACCAATGGCTGTAACTTTCAGGCCTCTAAAAGTGGCTATACCTCAAGACAGTCCCCATTCAGCTGGGCTTCAGCTCTCCTGCAGTTCTCAGCTCCCTCAAGAGGTCCAGTTGTGTCTTGCCCTCAATGTCAGGATGAAGCTGCCGGGTGGGGAGAAGTACAGCAAATAAGTATAAGTCAAGGCAGTGCGAGATGAGGTGTTCCTTCTCCTCTTCCTCCTTCCTCTTCGTCTTCTTCCTTCCTCCTCTTCTCTTTTTAGTAAATTAATGATCTCTAAAACAATATATAAACAGGAGGAGGGCACAGGCATTGGCAAAGTGGGAATATATTGATTGAATAAACTGAACTGACTTGGTATCAGCTACACATTGTATTCATCTTTTGCAAAGCTAGCTTTACTTTTCTTTCCTTCCTTTACAGTTAACTTCTTCCTTTCCCTGGACTCTTTTTTTTTTAAATGCCAGTCATAGAGTTCTGTCTTATATCTTTCACAGATAAAAATAGGTGTCATAAATTAAAAAAAATAGGTGTCACAAGTGTCCCCAGCTATCTTTATCAGACTTCATTCACTAACTTAGCACATGGTCATTGACCCTTACCAACAACCAGTAAAGGGAAATTGTATGCCTAGAAAAACCGTGACTCATTCCTTGCAGTTGATGGTGGAGAAGAATCAACCTTCTCAGAATGATCATGCCAGGGAAAAAATCAAACAGACCAACCCACATTCTATACACTAGGGAGGAAGAAGGAATTTCCATTTAGATAGGAAACTAATAGTGTTATTCATTCCCAATTTTTAGTGTGTTTTGGTTTTTGGTCCTGGTAATTTGCACTTGAATTTTAAAATTTATAATATTGATTATATTCAAGAAAAGCGATTTCAATATTGAGGCAGGTAACAGCTCAGAATTTTGTTTTTGTATTTTATTTGATGCCTTTCTATGGTGTTCAGAATGGTCCTGAATTCCTGAGCTCAGTCAATTCTCTAGGCTCCGCTGGGATTAAAGGTACCTATCACCATGACAAGCTCTCAGATTTTAAAATACTGAATATCGCCTCTTCTTGGCCTCGATTTTTCCTTGGAGTCCTTTCTTACTTGATATTCTAAGCACAACCCTTTAGGCTCTGCTCAATTCTAAACTGATGCTATAGCTACCTTTCTCTTACCATCTCACTTGGCATAGCAAGCCTTCTATCCCAAACAGGTTATCTTCTTCACTCTCTCCTGTCTTTAATCAAGTCTGTGTTCCCATTAGTCAGTCTCAGTGCCTGCCAAGCTCCTTCTTTGTTGTTCTCTTCCATCTTTTGCCTTGCTTTATTGTATTTTCAGGAATCACTAACTTATTCACTCAATTGTCCCCCCTGCTGCCCCCTCCCACAGTTCCTGTGTCAGAAAGTTACAGTGGTCCCTGGTGCTTGTTGCCTGAGCTCTCCACCTTGCTAGAAAGGTAGTAAGAATAGACCTGAGTACCAGAATGTTGAGAGTTACATTAGTTTCATATCTATTATTCAGGCCTTTTACTGCAAGAATATGGTCTGTGTTCTTTTTTGCCAGTCCTGGGGACTGAACTTAGGGCCTGAGTGCTGTCCCTGGGCTTTCCTCAAGGCTAGTGCTCTACCACTTGAGCCACAGCACCACTCTGGCTTTTCTATGTATGTGGTACTGAGGAATGAAACCCAGGTCTTTGTGCATGCTAGGCAAGCACTCTACCACTAGACCAAACTCTAGGCCCTAGTCTGTGTTATTTACATAATTAAAGAGAAAATTCTACCTGGCATTCAGAGCTTCCCACATGTTTTCCAGATCTCCCATTATTCTTTCACAGGAACTTTCCTCTACTTCTAAATGTGTGTCCAAACCAGTCTTAAGTTCTCAAACCACAACCCAGTATCAAATGATCTGTTTCTTTCCCTCCTGACCTGATTTCTGCCCCTTCCTCAAGCCTTCCCGTTTTCTAATGGCCTTCCCGTTTTCCAATGGCCAGTTCTACACCTCATGGCCCCACTCCCTGAAGCCTTCCCTAGTCTCTCCATTCTCTCAACCACTGCCCTTTTGCTGCTGGCCCTCAGGGCTCTACCTCTGGCTATGACTGCTCTTGTGTCGCTCCCCCCTGCTTTCTGTGAGCTGCCTAGTGGAGAATATTGATGCTTTCATGCTCATTGTATTCATTCATTCATTTACCCTGACTTTTGCTGATGAAACTTAACAGCTGGAGTGACCATGGAGAGTGGGCAGTCAGAATTTCAGCTTCCAAACATGCCCTTTAAGATATCTATAAACTAGACACCTGAACAATTCATCTCACTATTAGGTGATTACTTCCTGGTAATACCTTTGAGACTGGGGCCATTAAGCCATCACATTAATGCTTCACTGTTACTTTTCATTTTTTAGTAGTTAGGCATGGGCATTCCAACCTCCTTCCTGTGGTGACTCTCCTAAACTCATAATCATCTTGTTAGATAAGCAGGAGCTGTGGCCTTGAGTGCCATCTGCAGCATCTGTTTCCTTCCCCAGTTTGTGAAGGTTGAGAAAGGAATGGGTTCTGCAGATGGAACGGGTGTCATAAAACAAACCCAATCTACTGGTTTCCTTGAGATGATTTTGTCTAGAAGTTTCCAAAGTGCATATGGCTCTGCCCACTGTCCCAAAAGAGACAGCATGGAGTAGGCCAAGGGAACAATATGGAGGAGGAAAGGGGGCCGGGGCAACAGAAACGCTGAACTCAGAGAACTGAGCCCCCGCCTGTGGCTGCTGCTGGTTGGATTTAGTAATTGTGTTCTGCACAGCATTTAGACTGGCATTTAGATGAGTCTAGAATATGAATTCTTGCAGAGGAGGCAGCCAGCACAATCCTGCTTTGTTCCAGTTCTTTGAGGACTAAGGAAATAATTTTTTAAGACAATGCCCCTCCTTCCTGGACTGACACTTGTTTGTGTGTTCCAAATACTACTCAGTAACTTCCCAGTAACTCTTTGGTCTCTGTCATTTGTGTTTAAGTAGGAATTGGTAGAAGGGAGAGGTTGGATTATAGCAAGGATGGTGGCATGTTACTTATACCATTCCATGTATGATGTATATTCAGAAAGAGTCATGGGCCAGTGTCTTTTATCTATTTGTTCTGTTACTCATACACCCAGCAAACTTTTTTCAGGCCTTGGTTCTGTGTCTAGGACCATCCTAGGAACAATTTGGGCAGAAGAAGTAGAAGACATGGTTCTTCTTTTAAGAAGTTGTACTTATTTTCTCCAATTTTCTGTATTATTACTGAGGTTCCTGTGATGGGTCATGCCCCAGGAGACTCACCAGATCCCCTACAGTTTACTGATCATTACAAGGTCAAATTGACCAACTGTCCTCAGTGTAGGAGGGGCCTAAAGGAGGAAATAACATCAGGGGATTCTAAAGCTATTAGAGGGCATGGCATCTGACCTTGGATGTTTCTGGTTTAATGGCACATATAACAAATATAACATCTTATTTATGACCACTGATCCTACTTACAGACTCCATTTACCTCTGATCAGAAACTAGGCCGTGGACATTATAGATATTGATCAGCTACACATTGAACCATTCCTGAGTTCTTCTCATCCAGGCATTATGCTAGAGGTAGAATTTGGCAAATGGCTGCCAGGAGTAGAGGCATTAAAAGAGGAACTAAGGAACTGTGAGTTTCCAAGGGTCCTATCCTTTCTCAAGGGTACTCCACTCTGAAGTGTCTGGTCACCTAGAGCTTGTTCGAAATGCTCCAGGCAGGGTTTCCTCCCAGGCTTCTGCATTATAGCAAGGGCACCCAGGCACTGACTCATCTGTGTGTATATTGGAGTCTGGAGGTGATGGATAGCTGCCTGAGAGATAACCTGGTCTATGCCAGGAAATCAAGGAGGCCTCTCCAAGGAAAAGACTCCTAAGCTGAGATATGATGACTGAGTAAGGAGTAGCTGAAAAGATGGTGACCGTTGGAGGGTGAGGTGTAGTGAATCCCAGGGAACTGGAGCCCTCTGTGGACAGGCCAGGGCTTCAAAGTCCAGAATGGTAACCAAGCAGAGATAGGGCCACAGGGAAAAGCTTTGTAAATGAAAGTAAAGGATTTATAGCCATATGTGAAAAATAGATGAAAGAGAATTACTGTCACCAATTGATAGACAGGAAACAAAAACTCCAAATAGGTTAAACAGTTTGCTCAAAGTCACAGACAGTAAATCATCAATAAGCAAATATAAGCTGGAATTTATCTTCAGGTCTCTTAATTCCAGCCCATTGTGAATCACTGCATTAAGGCCATTTAGAAAATAAACCATCAGTGTAATTTTTAATGCATCTCTATCAGTTAGGACTTAAAGAACCTTATAACAAAATGGCTTAAATAAAACAAGATACTGAAATTGGAATGAAATAATAAAACCCATAAACTGAGAGGAGATAAAAGTTCTATTTACACTATAGAAGGAGATACTGATACAGGGTTATAGAGATAGCTGTTATTACCTTTCTTTAAAAACTACTTTCAAAGGGAGAGTCTTGTTATTTTTCCTGTCATTGCACTGTAAAAAGAAGCATGAAATGATTCATTGTGAGGGCAAGGCAATCTGCTATGAATCTAGTGCTGTCTTCTTTTGCTAGGCTGCTGGGCTCCACGAGCCCTGGTGGTCTTCTTTTCTTTCTGTCTTCGTATATGGGTGGTAGCACCTATAGGTGGGAAGTCAGAGCGGGAGCAGAAGCCCAACACAGCCTTGTCTATCTGAATCTTAGCATAGCTACATGAGATTGGGCACTGGCACCTGTTCAGACACAGAGACAGAGGTACCTGTAATGGGTCATGCCCCAGGAGACTTACCAGGTCCCCTACAGTTAACTGATCTTTACAAGGTCAAAAAATTTTGTGGGGGGAAGAATGAAAGCACACCCTGTCCTCAGTGTAGGAGGGGCCTAAAGTAAGAAATAGCACCAGGAGATTCTAAAGCTTTTAAAGGGTATGACATTTGACCTTGGATACTTCTGGTTTAATGGCAGAGGCACAGCCCCTCCATGCAGCTAGCACTGACAGAGGAAACACAGTTTCTGTTTTTATGAATTCCAGATGGAAGGGGAAAAGTAGACCAGCCTCAGGAAGTTCACAGACTGATGGGAGAGGCAGAAAGCACGGATAATAAGATAAATTAGAGCATGCATATTAAAGTTACCAAGGTATTTTGAAAACAAAATCACAGTGCTCCTAGCTTTACATTGCCAGCACAGGACTTTGGAACATGACTACGTACTCCTGCCTTTTCTGAGCAAGCTGCAAAAAACAATAAATGTTCATTGAATCTGCAGAATTAGAAACCAATGATGTCCCAAGTTACGGTGTTCCTTAAAAAAGTTTTTCTCCGCCCAGGATTTATTTTAGGCAGCACTTAGATCCCTTGGCCAGAGCCAAGAAGCTCCTGAGGCTGAGGCAGGTAGCTGCCAACACTCCTCTCTTCCTTCTGTTCACAGTCAAGACTGGTGGCACCAGTACGCGACACGCCTGTGTTCTTGCCTCTGGAGAACAGCCATGCCCTCCAGAGCACTGTCACACATTTGGTCTTTTTAAAAATGGATCTTTTAGTCTCCGTGCCCTTTCTCCTGCTGGCATCTATGTTGTGGATGTCAGAAAAGAAAGAAGAGACTGGAGGGCCACCTAGGGGGGACACTAGATTAATTAGGGGAATTGTACTTTTGTCCCACAAATGATTTACATGCCACCTGGAGCAAGTCCTTTTTCTTATTACTACTGAAGTAAGAATGACATCAGAGAAGAAAGTCATGTGATTGGAAACTAGGAGCCTCAGGTTCTGCTCCTGGTTCCCCTCCCCGCTGCATGACCTTGGGTGAGGCGATTCTGTTGTGGTGGTGTTGTTTTTTCAGAGACTGAATTTTTAAAAATAATTTGAGATTAAGTTCTCTTGTCTGTAACATGAGAACTATGGGACTTTCTATGAGAATCAATTTTAGTGTCTATGTTGACATACTTTGAAAACTTTTAAAGCATCTAATAACTGGTGTTATCTTTTGAAGGAGAGGTGGTGACTGGCTCCTTCTGTCCTCACACACTGAGGTACTGACAGAATGGAAAATGGATTCAGATATAGAAATAAAACATTTATTTGAAGGAGATTCATTTGAGCCAAAATAAATACCCTGATTGAGCCCAATAGGAACAACTAATTCACAGGCAATACTGTGCTTAGGCTGAAGGAAATCAAAGATAAATGGAAAACCAAAGCCCAGGCTCTGAGAGCTCTGAACCTAACAAGGGAAATAAGATCTTAATATGGTGAGCGTAATACATGAGCTAGACAGTGATGGGGATTTGAGTCCAGATAGTTCAATGGAGCAGTGGGGCCAGTGGGAGGTAGCATAGATGGAATGTGATTGGCCTTGGCTAAGTAATTGTTGCAGTCAGCTGATATGCACATAGAAACTCATTTCACTTTTCTACT